>NW_025959545.1:0-41942 GCF_023159225.1 Perognathus longimembris pacificus
GAGGGGATGAATCTTAAGATTGCTAGCACTTAAAACTCTCCTAATTATAAAAAGTAAATCACAAAGTGCCTCTCCTATTGTGAGAAGCCATTCAATAAATAGTCCTCAAAGCATTCCCAGAGGCTAGCTAGGCAAACCCCAGTAAGACCTGAGTTCGAGCAAAACCCATTAGTGACTACAAACAACACAACTTTGCTTCTTTGCTACCGACCCTTGGTTCTGAGACTCAGCCTGTCTTCAAGAGTGTCAACTTCAATGGATGGGCATGTGTCCACAGCAACTGAGTTGAGATCACACTTGTCTTGCTCTGTCCTGCAAACAGATGTCTGGGTGACAAGTCTTAGTAACACAGGGCAAACAGAGGTTCCAGCCAAATCATGTGGGAAGTGCCATATCTTCTTTCTAAGCCTTTTTGGCCAGCCAGTTAATTCCCTAAGATAATACTGCATCAAATGGTTTTCTCCAGAATGTTTACTTTCAACACAAAGCCTGCGTTTGGGTGATGTCTTTTTATTGGACAAACAGAACTGAGTATATTTCTGTAACTCACCAAAAACCCCCTTTGGTTCTGCGTGTAGGAATGTGCCCCTTCAAAGAGTTCCTTCCCAAGGAGCCAGGTAAATCTGATGCAATTTGGAGCTCTAGTGGTGGCAAGAAGGAAAGCAGCTGATAGAGCCAACAACAACCACCAAAAAAAAAAAAAAAAAAAAAAAAACCAAGGGAATTGCCATTTATTATTCATTTATCACATTAAGAAGGGAAAAAAGTCCGTAATAATCATCCCACAGAATATACAGCAAACTCTTAAGGATAATTAGACACCAGGGCTTCACACCATTCAGACCATGTTCACCACGAACATTGAAATTATTTAATAAAATTGAAGATGACTTTTCAATTCGGGACACTAAGAACTTCATATATCCCCTTGCCTGTATTTTTCATGATGATTAGCTCATTTGTTTTCCCCTCACAGACACTGGTATGCTGCTTAAAATAATATTTGGGCCTTTACTCGCCATCTGTCTATGGGAGACATGCTGATTTTATTAAAGCAAGTTGGGTCTGCATTCTTTCTCTGTTACTGTTACAGGTAGACCTGACAGGCACAGGACTTTTTGTTTGCAAATGCTCTCCTCTAGAGGGAACCTAGTTAAGTATGTTTCATTTTTTACCTGCTGGACAGTTGCATTCAGAAGGTGTTTCTCTTGCGATTCTTAGTTTAGCCATGTTTTCCTAGGATTTCTGTAGGAAAAGAAGATATATTAAGAGCTAGCAGTAGTATTCCAGTTCTGTGAGTTCTTAAGGGACTCTTCCTCTGTGGCTAAGTTAATAACGTTTGATAGCCTGCACAAACAGCATTTATGTAAGTGCATGGACCTTAGGCAAAAGCTAACAGTACTCAAGACATAATTTTGTTTTTAATTTAAAAAGCAAATTACCATTGTCATAGATAGATAGATTTGGGTAACACCTTTCTTCATTATTCAACAATCACCACCCTCTCCCTGCACAGCCAAGGGAAAACCCTGGCGCTAACAATGCAGCTCATGGCAATGTGTGTCCTATCAATAACAGCCAATGTTGTAGACATACTTTATTACATTCGGGCTACAACTACTACATCTCTCCACTGGCAGAAAAACTACCCTCTCCCTACTGGAATCTAAGTCATCTTTAAAGGAATCCCTTTCAATTCTCCATTCATCAATATCTGAGCACAACCTCTATTAACTCCTCCCCTCCAAAAAACAAAGGAAACTTTATTTTTCCAAAATTTAAAACGTTTAATATGAAAAGAATTCCGAGTTAAATGAATTTTAAATCTATAGGCTTATTTCACTTTTAAGAGTGCTTACCTTCCTCTATTGATAAGGCCTAGCCTTGGTATATGAACAACAGATGTGAGCATTACAATGAATAGTCTCCATACAACTGAGAATGCTGGCAGACCAGACTCCACAAAACTGAACAGCTGGGCAAAGCCCATACTGCCACTGCAACATGCAATCCTTAAGGAAGACAGAGGGAAGATCCTACCCACAGACTTGGAGGAAAACCAAGGAAGAGACTTGAATAAATAGATACAACAGAGGCTCACAAATCCCAAATCAACCGTATGACCGGTAAGGGTGAATCCTGCAGACTGACCGCACCTGTGCAAAATTCTATCCACATGCAACTCCCCCGCATGTGGCCCAGCCTCACACACCTGAGCCAGGAGATGCTCCACATTCTCTTGTACTATAGCCCTCAGCTGATCCACCTTCTTGGGCAGCAGGGGAACGGAGGGCGCCCCTTTAGCAGATTCCAGGGCGAGGCTCCTTGCCTGAAGGTCGTTGGATTTCACCCCTAGTTACAGACAAGAAATCCCGGCCACCCCATAGAGGAGGGTCGCCAGCGTGGTGCATGGGGGCATGGCGCAGGTGTAACTCTGCCTGGAGGGGCTGGGCTCTTCGGATCCAGCCTCTCGCCCTGCTCCCTTCCCCGAGGGCTTCTTCACCAGCATGGTGGGGGGGGGGGTCCTCTGGCCACCTTCTACCTCCTGCCAAGACAACCAGCCAGAGGAGAAGGGACAAGTCCTCCAAAGTTCAGTCCTGGTGGCAGCACAAGTAGTTGGCGGAGTTGGTGCCAGGCAGGCACGGTGAGGGACCTGTATGGGGCTCAGCACGGGGACCCACAGGCAAGGACCATCCTCAGCCTGTGCCTCTCCTCCCAGCTGGGAGCAAAACAAACAAAAATAAATAATGCTTTCCTCTGCACTCCTCTGAGCTCCTCTGCTCTCCTCTGCTCTCCTAGACTGCTCTCTCTGCTCTCCTCCTCCCCTGTTCTCCTCCTCCTCTTCTCTCTTCTCCTCCTCTTCTGTTTTCCTCCTCCTCTTATCTCCTCTTCCTCCTCAATTGGATCATAAATTTTGCTTCAGGTGTGTTAGGGAGATAGAAGCTTAAAGTTAGAAGAGGAAAATGGGTTTCAGATGTACTCTAAGTGCATCAAGTATTGAAAATGAGTACTTCATTTGTGGCTCTGCAGCAATCTAACGTGTCCTCGGACCTTGTTCAGGCCAATAAGATAGAGGAGAGTTGTGTGACAGATCTCTGGTCTTGCAGGCTTTAGCTTGGAACAGAAAGGAGAACTAGATGGTTCTGAATGTTTATTCAAGGTCCATCCACCCACTTCCTCACTTTCAGCCCTCCCACTATATTCCTAAGCGTCAAGGAAGTAAGTTTTTCTGTTCTCTCACCTGATCCACTCCATTCCCCCCATGTACGGGCCAGTGCCAGGTGCTAGCAAGATCAACAGGGAGCAAGGTGTGGGTACTGTTCATTGGGAGCTGCAGGCTTGCTGTGTTGGCTGGTCCCTCTGGAAGGAATGCTGGTTTAGTATGGAGAATTTCTGTCACTGTCCTTTCAGAGCTGTTGGAAATTCATTTCCCATCTCCTCCCCAGTTCATCCTTACTCCTTGTAAATGAACTCGGTTATAAATCACTCAACCCCTGTCTCCATCTCCAGATGCTCTGATGTGGGCTGCTTCTCCACAGCATGTCTCTTGCTATAGAGGATGTCTAGCCTGTGGTGGAAAATGTATACTCACTGACCAGAGTAACACATACAAGGGCTTTTGTTTTCTTGGAAGATCTCCTTGGTAGCTCTCACTTTAGCATAAATTGGATGGAGGGCCAATTCAATCTAAGCTGAAACAAAGGGTAGGGTGTGGAGTTACTCACAGGAGTCAAAATTAGTTTCAAGAAAATGGAAACAAGGATTCTGTATTTTCTCCTGTATTTTTTTCTTTCTTTTTGTTGTGTATGTTTTTTTACAGGTCTTTGTGAGGGTAAAGGAAGGCACAGAAATGGAGGGACAGAGGGTGAACAAATGCAGCAATGGTACTCTGTGGACACTATTTGAAAATGAAATATACAACTTATGGGTAGGATTGGAGGGAAAAACCGGGAAAGAGGGAGGGAAGGGGTGACATTGTCCAAAAGAAATGTACTCTTTGCCTGACTTAACTGTAACCCCTCTGCACATCACATTGATAATAAAAAATTTTAAGGTTAAAAGATACCTGAGGATTTCGGCGGAAGACAGCGGAGGAGCGGCTGAGCCCTGCAGAGCTCCCTCTGATATCGTAGTTTTCTCACCTCATAGAAACTGTTTCTCCGAGAAAGACAGCCAAAGTAAGTTCTAATAGTACAGGGATTCTGAACAGGAAGGAAAAATCGACTTTGTTGGTCTGAAAACACATTTTTGAGCTCCGGGCAGCGTCCCGCCGCAGCGCCAGCGCCGGCTCCGGCACAGTGCCGGGCACAGCCCCCCACACTCCGCGCAGCTAAAGCGAGAAATACTCCAGACGGCAGCCGAGCACGGAGGACCTGACATCGCAGAGACAGCATGAGTACCCCGCAAAAAAAAAAATATTCTCGCTTGTGCCTACAGTCCAGCTTCTGGAAGGCATCCCTGTCCCCACCGCCAGAGCAAAGCGCCATCTTTGCCACTGGCATAGGGTCAGACCGGACTGGAACTGAAGCGGGCCTGGGGAAAGCGAGGTCAAAAAAGCCATCTTTGAAAAGGGCAGGAGGGGCGGAATCAGTGAGAACCAGCTCCGCCCAGAAGAACGCCCCCTGCCCTGGCGGGAGGCGAGTCCGTGGATTATCCAGAGATGCCCCGCCCTGCCCGCCGGAACTTCTAAACTTAAAGCAAAAGCTGCGAGCAGCTACCAGGGGCACGGAAACAACAGAAGGAGGAACAAACAGTTCCGGGGACAGCTAAACGGTCCCGTCACAGAGGAAACTAATTCCCAGCCCAAAACGGAGCTGCATTCCATAGCTACCTATGCCAAAGAGGCCGCCTCCCTCAGGCAAGCAACTCTTAGTGGAGCAAAACAGGCCAGAGGCGCCACGCTCTGCTGAGTTCACAGTCTAGTCAAGTCCAGGCATCAAAGGCAGCGGCCCGACAGCAGACAAAGGAGCCACAGTTCCTGTGACTGCCCACGTCCCCATCGACAGAGGACGCCCAAGGCCTGCCTGCAAGCTGTGCGAACCTCAGAGACCCACGATTGCACCAACAGGGGAGAAGGTCAGAACAGATCCACCCCTTGCCAACTGAAATCAAGTCAAACCAGCCAATCAGGAAAATAGACTGCAGTCCACTGCAGGGAAACCTGAGACTGGTTTCTTTTTCTTTTCAAACATTTTTTTTAAACTTTTCTTTTAAATTTTCTTTTTAATTTTTTCACACCTGAAACATCATTGGCTGTTTTTTTTTGTTTGTTTGTTTTCCATTTTTACTGGTTTGTTTTATCAAGTTTTTTTTTGTGTTTGTTTATTTGCTTGGGTGTCCCTTTTCTGTTATTTTCCTTTTTATTTACTTATGCTTCCTTGAAATAATTTTTTCTCTGTTTTGTGTATCTGTCTTCCAGTATTTTTACTTCATTTCTCTCGTTGCGTCCTCTTCCTTTAAAAATTACTTTCCTATAAACAACACCTACACCCTTTTCTACTAACTCTCCAGTGTCTGTCATTTTATCAATGTGCTTTCTACTGATTCTACTCTTCTCCACATTTCCACGTCACTGAAACTAAACCAAAATCACCACCACCACCCCCAATACACTTTACTCTATTCTCTTTACTACCTCCAACTTACCCTCCTGACTTACTGCCTGGACCTCCAGGCTCCATTGACTCCTGGTTATTGGATAGAGGATATCCTAGCTTAATACGAGTGAATCAAAGGGGTTCATAGAGAAAGCCAGTCCTAAAAGAACTTAATATAAAAACAAGAATTGTGTATAAGGTTGTAACAGTAAATAAGTAACTACTGAATACAGGGCCCAGGATCAGATGTTATATTGAAATTGTATTCTTTAGGAACACCAAATCTAACTTTATAGACAGGTATACAAGTTATCTGTATATAATTGTGAAATTGTAAGATTTACACAACAGTGCTTGGTAAGGGCTGCTTTGGGTCTTAAACAGTGCTCACAGGTGCTGGTAGACTGGCATTCCCAATCCAAATGGGCAGAAGAAACACAAGAAAGATGGCAAATAATGAAGTCTTATCCCCCACCCAAAACAAGCAGGAAGCAGAGCAGTCAATCAAAAACATAGAAGAAAACCCCCAAAATGCTCTACAAAGTTTACTGATAAACATGATAAATGAAAAGTTTGAATCTCTTCAGTCAATTATGTTAGAGCGTGAGGAGGCAAAGCAAAAATTAATGGAGAATTTCATGGCATCCACAAATAGAAAGATAAGTGAGCTTCAAGAGTCAAATGAAAAGATAGCTACCCAACTTAAAGATTTGAGAGACAACACTCAAAACCAAAGTAATGAAGTTAATGAAGTAAAGAAGTCCATACAGGACCTAAGAAATGACATGGAAATCATCAGGAAAGACCAGTCAGAAGGAAAAGAGATTCAAAATCAAGTAGCTAGCCTACAGTCCCGACTAACTGAAGCAGAGGATCGAATCTCAGGAGCTGAAGATTCCTTAGATTCTATGGAGAAAGATCAAAAATCAATACAAATCCAGTCCAAGCAACAAAACAGATCGCTACAGGAGATTCAAGACACGATCAGGAAGCCCAATTTAAGGATAATAGGTATTGAGGAAAACTTGGAGAAAGAGGTTAATGGGATAGGCAACCTATTTAACAGAATATTAGCTGAGGACTTCCCAAACATCCAGAAGGAAAGGCCTATACAGATACAAGAAGCATTTAGAACCCCAAATCGACCAGACCAGAATAGGACTTCCCACCGACACATTGTGATCAAAACAGCTTCAGCAGAGTGCAAGGAAAAAATACTCAAAGCTGTTAGGGCAAAGAAAACAATCACATATAAAGGAAAAGCAATCAGAATTACCCCAGACTTCTCAGCAGAGACCATGAAAGCAAGGAGAGCCTGGAATGAAGTATACCAAACTCTAAATAAAAACAACTACCAACCAAGAATTCTGTACCCCGCCAAACTCTCCTTCATAGCCGAAGGTCAAATAAAAGTCTTCCACAATAAGGAAAAACTGAAACAATATATCTCCACCAAACCAGCTTTACACAAAATCCTTAAAGATGTACTATACAGGGAAAATAATCAAGATCCCAACACAGACAGAGAAATGAACCCTAATTAGTAAACACTAGATCAAGAAATGGGAAGACACAGCTTTAAACAAGACATTGATAATGAAAGGAACAAACGATCACCTCTCAATCCTAACTGTCAACATTAATGGACTTAATTCTCCAATCAAACGACATAGGCTCATAACTTGGATGAAAAATCAAGATCCATCTTTCTGCTGCCTCCAAGAGACACATCTATCCAGCAAAAGTAAACATCTTCTGAAAGTGAAAGGCTGGAAACAAATCTATCAAGCAAATGGCCCCCATAAGCAGGCTGGAGTTGCAATCCTAGTATCAGACAAAATTGACTTCAAATTAAAAAAGGTAAGAAGAGACAAAGAAGGTTACTACATACTAGTAAAAGGATCTCTCCAACAGGAAGAAATAACCATCCTAAATATCTACACGCCAAATGCAGGAGCACCCAACTTCATCAAACAAACACTACTGGCTCTAAAAACATTCATAGACCCAAACACAATGATAGTGGGGGACTTTAACACTCCACTATCACCTCTGGACAGATCAACACGCCAAAAACTGAACAAAGAAACCACAGAACTAAACAATTGCATAGACCAACTAGACTTAATCGACATCTACAGAATATTCCACCCAGCAAGGACAGAATACACATTCTTTTCGGCAGCACACGGAACATTCTCCAAAATAGATCACATCTTAGGGCACAAAGAAAATCTGTACAAATTCAGAAGTATCAAAATCATTCCCTGCATTCTTTCAGACCACAATGGAATAAAATTAGAGCTCAACTCATTCAGCCACCACAGAAAATCCCACAATTCATGGAGACTAAAGAACACACTGCTGAACCATCAGTGGATCATTGAAGAAATTAAAACAGAAATTCAAAGGTTTATGGACTTCAACCAAGTTGAGGGCACAAAGTACCAGCTCCTTTGGGACACAGCAAAGGCAGTACTCAGAGGAAAATTTATATCTCTGAGTACATACATCAACAAACTGGAGAAACAGCAACTCAGTAATTTAAGGAAGCACCTTAATTTTCTGGAGAGAGAACAGCAAGCCAAACCCCAAGTCAATAGACGGAAGCAAATAATTAAAATCAAATCAGAATTAAATCAATTTGAGACGAAAAAAACCATCGAAAGAATCAACAAAACAAAGAGTTGGTTCTTTGAAAAAATCAACAAGATAGACAGACCCCTGGCAAACCTGACCAAAGAACGAAGGCAGCACACTCAAATAAACAAGATAAGAGATGAAACAGGTAGCATCACCACAGAAATAACCGAAATTCAGAAAATAATAAGGGACTATTTTGCAAACCTTTATGCCAACAAATTCGAGAACTTGGAAGAAATGGATGATTTCCTAGAAAAAATTGATACCCCCAAACTCAACTATGAAGACTTAAACCTTCTAAACAGACCCATATCCAGTATTGAAATAGAAACAGCAATAAATGATCTCCCATCCAAGAAAAGCCCAGGTCCAGATGGATTCACCGCAGAATTCTACAAGGCCTTCAAAACAGAACTCACTCCAATATTTCTCAAACTCTTCAATGAAATTGAAAGAGAACGTTCACTGCCAGACTCATTTTATGAAGCCAGTATAACCCTCATCCCAAAACCAGGCAGAGACTCATCACGGAAAGAGGACTACAGACCAATCTCCCTGATGAACATAGATGCAAAAATTCTCAACAAAATTCTGGCCAATCGACTTCAACAGGTCATCAAAAAAATCATACACCACGATCAAACTGGATTCATCCCAGGGATGCAAAGCTGGTTTAATATACGCAAGTCAATTAATGTAATCCACCACATCAACCGGAGCAAGGTAAAGAACCACATGGTTTTATCGCTGGATGCGGAAAAAGCGTTCGATAAAATCCAGCACCCATTTATGCTAAAAGCCCTGGAAAAACTGGGATTCCAGGGAACATTCCTGAATATAATCAAGGCAGTTTATGACAAACCAACAGCAAGCATAACTCTAAATGGTGAAAAACTAAAGCCATTCCCTTTAAAATCAGGAACAAGGCAGGGATGTCCACTCTCTCCCCTGCTCTTCAACATAGTACTAGAATTCCTAGCCAGAGCAATTAGGCAAGAAGAGAATATAAAGGGGATCCAAATAGGAAAAGATGAAGTTAAACTTTCTCTCTTCGCAGATGACATGATCCTATACCTAAAGAATCCCATAGACTCTACCCCCAAGCTACTAGAGCTGATACAAAACTTTGGCAAAGTTGCAGGATATAAAATAAACCTTCAAAAATCAACGGCCTTTCTCTATGCTAACAACCCGAAGACCGAGGCTGAAATCAGGAAAGCAACTCCTTTTGCAATAGCCCCCAAAAACATAAAATACCTCGGAATAACCTTAACCAAAGAAGTGAAAGACCTCTTTGAAGAGAACTTTAAAAGCTTGAAAAATGAAATTAAGTTAGAACTAAGAAAATGGAAAAACCTCCCATGCTCCTGGATTGGGAGGATTAATGTAATCAAAATGGCAATATTGCCAAAGGCTATCTACAAATTCAATGCAATACCCATTAATATCCCAACACCATTCTTTAATGAAATAGAGGAAGCAATCCAGAAATTCATATGGAACAATAAAAGACCTAGAATAGCAAAAACACTCCTAAGCAGAAAGAACAGTGCTGGAGGAATTACAATACCCAACTTCAAGCTGTATTATAAAGCTATAGTAATAAAAACAGCTTGGTATTGGCACCGGAACAGGCCTGAAGACCAATGGAACAGAATTGAAGACCCAGAATTAAACCCACAGAACTATGCCTACTTAATCTTTGATAAAGGAGCTAAAACAATAGTATGGAAGAAAGATAGCCTCTTTAACAAGTGGTGCTGGCAAAACTGGCTCAACACATGCAACAAACTAAAATTAGATCCTTATATATCACCCTGCACCAAAATCAATTCCAAATGGATTAAAGACCTTGAAATCAAAACAGGCACCCTGAAGACACTAAAGGAAGGAGTAGGAGAAACACTTGGGCTCCTTGGCACAGGACAGAACTTCCTTAACAAAGACCCTGAAAGGCTACAAATCAAAGAAAGGTTGGACAAATGGGACTGCATCAAACTCCAGAGCTTCTGCACGGCAAAGGACATAGCTCTCAAGATAAACAGAAAGCCCACAGACTGGGAGAAGATCTTTACCGGACATTCAACAGACAAAGGCCTCATCTCTAAAATATATGCAGAACTAAAAAAATTACCTTCTTCCAAAACAAAACTGCAAAGAACCAATAGCCCCCTCATCAAGTGGGCTAAAGACTTACAAAGAAACTTCTCTGATGAGGAAATGAGAATGGCCAATAGACATATGAAAAAATGCTCTTCATCACTGGCCATAAAGGAAATGCAAATCAAAACAACATTGAGATTCCATCTCACCCCAGCAAGAATGTCATATATCAAGAAAACTAGGGGGCTGGGGATATGGCCTAGTGGCAAGAGTGCCTGCCTCGGATACACGAGGCCCTAGGTTCGATTCCCCAGCACCACATATACAGAAAAACGGCCAGAAGCGGCGCTGTGGCTCAAGTGGCAGAGTGCTAGCCTTGAGCGGGAAGAAGCCAGGGACAGTGCTCAGGCTCTGAGTCCAAGCCCCAGGACTGGCCAAAAAAAAAAAAAAAAAAAAAAGAAAACTAATAATAACAATTGTTGGAGGGGATGTGGCCAAAAGGGAACCCTACTTCATTGTTGGTGGGAATGTAAAGTGGTTCAGCCACTCTGGCAAGCAGTATGGAGATTCCTCAGAAGGCTCAATATAGAACTCCCCTATGACCCAGCAGCCCCACTGTTGGGTATCTATCCAAAAGCCCACAAACAAAATCACAGTAATGCCACCAGCACAACAATGTTCATTGCAGCACAATTTGTCATAGCGAGAAGCTGGAACCAACCCAGATGCCCCTCCATAGATGAATGGATCAGGAAAATGTGGTACATTTACACAATGGAATTTTATGCCTCTATTAGAAAGAATGACATTGTTCCATTTGTAAGGAAATGGAAGGATTTGGAAAAAGTTATACTAAGTGAAGTGAGCCAGACCCAAAGAAACATGGACTCTATGGCCTCCCTTATTGGGAATAATTAGTACAGGTTTAGGCAAGCCATAGCAGAGCATCACAAGGCCCAATAGCTATACCCTTAGAAACACATAAGATGATGCTAATTGAAATGAACTCCATGTTATGGAAACAAGTGATATATCACAGTTGTAACCACTTTCAACGTCCTATGTGTATGTGTAGTTTCTATTATAGATAATGTTTTGTATCACCTTCCTATGTTTGTACCTACACTATCTCTGTAATCTTATCTGAGTATATTAGAAACCGTGTTTACTGGTATTGGAAGTAGGAAATTCAAAGGGAATACCAAATTCGAGAGACACAGGGTAAAAAAAGAGAAATAACTACAAAAGCAATACTTGCAAAACTGTTTGGTGTAAGTGAACTGAACACCAGGGGGGAGGAGGGAAAGGGGGGGAGGGAGGGGGGCATGAGGGACAAGGCAACAAACAGTACAAGAAATGTATCCAATGCCCAACGTATGATACTGTAACCTCTCTGTACGTCAGTTTGATAATAAAAATTTGAGAAAAAAAAAAAAGGTACCTGAGAATCTGGGGGGGGGGGGTGATTGCCTCCTCTAAGTGTAAAGCTACTGAAGAGCTGAGCTCTGCTATTTGGCTTCCTGCCTGCCCTCATTGAAGTACTGGTTAGGAAACTCCTAACCTGTATAAATCTACCTAAAAACATTAACCTCTGAGTTCTAAATTCCTTAGAGGAAACAATAGGTGACTTTTTGGAAAACTCAGTCTGTAGTATCCAAAGGAAGTGATTTCACTGTGGTATTTCTATACATTCCTCAAGCATCTGAAATTCTGATTCTATTCTGAATTCCCCTTCACAACCTGAGTACAATTCATTTATGGCCTTTTTCCCCTTAAGGTGCCAAATTTATCATGTTCTCCCTCTCACCCTGCATTTTCTCCTGCCTCCTGCTGGCTTCCAGTCCTCTTTCAGATTTGTAGATTTTGCAAAAGAGAAACTATTTGTCTGATTTCACTTTAGTGTTATCTACTTTTTGGAAATGTTCCCTAGTCCTGACAGAAGTGGTTACTGCATCCTTCCTGGGGCTTCTCAGTAAACTTTTCAGTTGAGCAGCCCACTGTGGAATTGGCTCAGGGAAACATGTGAAGCTCCAACACCTGCAGAAAGTGCTACACAGGCTTGTAACTCCTTGAGGGTTAAGGAGCCGCCCACGTAAGCTCCTTTTGAGTATGAGTGCACTTAGTGTAGTGAATCTACTTCTAAGAACATACTGCTGGCAATATCAAGACTGTCATACAGTGAAGGAAGCACAGCCTATTGAAGTTACCCACCTCTCTTTAACTTTTCACTCCCTAGGCAGCTAAGTATTATCTGAAGATGGACACTGTGCATGATTTAGCAAAGAGCTAACCTGCTGGAGCTGACGTATCTTACTTAATAGGCTTTTGAGATATAAGCCTGTATTCTATACTGGTTCATTCAAAACCTCTTCTACTACTACCAGGGGTATTTTCTTCCTGTCCCTACTCAATTCCTTTTGGACATTGAGCTCCCATGTGTGGGAGGTTGAAACAGCTTTCCCTATAGTCCCATGCATTGTGAAAGACTGCATGCTAGTAGTGTACCAAATCCAGGTACTAGCGTGCTGCTTTTGCCCACCTCTGCTGGTATTTATGCTTCATCCCAAAGATGGTCAGAGTCTTCGGCCCTCAGGCCATTTGAGTACATTTTTGGTTAGGTACTGGCTATGTGTTCTTGGTCCTCTTTACATTAGAGGCCTGGGATGGGTTCAAAAGCCATTAGGTACAATCAGGATTCGGGCTTGGGTCTTCCACCTTCATAGCCCAAGCCACTTACAACCCTTGGGTGTGTTAGTAGAATAGTAATTACCTTCCACTGAGTGGAAGCCAGAGGGGCTTTTCCTAACCAAATACAAGGATGGCCTCAGAAGTCCCCCAATTGAAAAGCTTTGTTTTGACAAATATTCAAATAATCTCTGTTTTATATTCTCTTCCATAATCAAGCCAAAGACATTTATCATGTGCTGTCCTACTTTGTGTGGCCAGTGTGATCTCAGCTATGGACACACTGGGTTCTGGCCTATGTGTCCATGGGGTGGACTCTTGGCTCTCTGGTGACCTGTGTTGCAGGAGTCTCTGGTCTGATGGTCATGCTAGAGTCCATTACTGATGACAGTCTCCAGTCAATGGGATGTCTACCTTTCAGGCTCCTTGTATAACCCTCTGGTCTTTGCTCATTGCTCTCATCAGCCCTTGGCTCTCTTGCCTAGCCCTGGTGCTTGAAGAGCCTCTACTCCATACCTCATGTAATTAGGCTTAACTCTTTAGTAGAACTAGATCCAGTTCTTATTCCCAAGTACTACAGGGAATTATGAGGTTTCAGGGAGAAGATTCTGAAACATCTAAGAATCCCTTAGTCTCTGCCAGCACCTGTCAGGATAGAACACTGCCCTGGGCTCCTTAAAGCCATTAGGGCTGCTTCGGACATTCTGTTTTTTGCCCTCTCCATAGTCTGTATCTGTGAATGTGGATAGAGGCCTAGCAACTTGCCAAAGCAGAGCATGTAGAGATTGGCAGTGTGTCTCATTGTTCCCATGGAGAAGGAGGCCAAGTAGCTGAACACTTTCTTTTTTTTTTCATTTCCTCCTGCGAAATTGGGTGGAGTGAACTGGCCTCTAGGTGGGTCTAGCATGAAAAGACCTCACAAACGTCTAGGCTTGTGGAGTCAAGAAGACTTAAGAGACAGGGAAGTCTTTCAAAATATTTAAGATGTCTTCAAAGAAGCAGGGAAATTTGCAAGGATCAGGTACCATCTTAATTTCCAGCCTTTTAAGCCTGATAGAGGCCAAAGGTCTGCTAAGCTTAGTATGCATTTAAAAAAGCTTTCCAGGCAACTTGGAGTGAGACTTAGTGGTTGAGGACTTGACTAGCATGCATAAAGCCCTGTGCTTGATTCCCCAGTACCACATAAACAGAAAAAGGTGGAAGTAACTGTGGATCAAATGGTAGAGCACTAGCTTGATCACAGAGAGGCTCAGCGACAGAGCCCAGACCCTCAGTTCAAGTCCCAGTACCAGCCAAAAATCTTTCCTAGTAGTCACAAAAGTGCTCAATCAGGCACCAAGCCAATATAGCTCTCACTAGGACTAAAGGTGGTTCAGTACAATCTTGGCTGCTTGAACTAAGATATTCTCTCTCTACATAATGTCATCATGCTCCTATCAAGTGAAATTGAAACCCTGTGGGAGCTACTAAATACATATTTTGAGAACTTCAGTTCACAAGCCCTTCCCCATCCTTCAATTGCTCGTCACATTGAAGACTAGAGCCTCAGAGCAGAACACAGGAAATTGAGGGGCACATTTCCCCCTTGCTAGAAGAACAGTGGCTGAGTTGTTTGTGGCCTGAACAGGGTCATGGCCAAGGGACAGGTTCACAGGGAGCTTGAGAATTCAGTGGAGTGCATGATACAGGTCTAGCAGGTCTGGTAGCCTAATGTCTGAGTCCCTGCCCCTGCCTCCAGGAATTCATAGGAGCCTATTACATGGATCTGCAGGTGGAGTTTCACCTCTATGAGTTTGCACAGCAAGATGCCAAAGATGACACCAGCTAGCCTCCGTATCCATTGTTCAAGAGGAACAAGCGAGAGCCTATACTCTTGTGTTGGCCCAAAGTTTCACTAAAGGAATGATTGTGGGATGGCACTCCAGGGCATTTTCTGACTTCCTAGAGAAATAGGAGTTCTCTGCACCCACGGTGGCCATTTGAACATGCCTACAATGTTCAAACACAGCACCTCACAGTAAAGGGCATCCTGTAAAATAGCCACAGGAGCCTTCGCTTCATTCCCAGTTACTTGGCATTTTCTCTGACCTTGGACACTGGATGGACTGATGCAGTACTGTGTGGCCAGAGGATGGTATAGATTCTATGCGGTGCTGCTGTCTCCATGCACCTTAGGGTGGAGCCTCATTCTGGGTGTGGAGCTTGGTTTGGGATGCTTGTGCCCATTTCTGTACAGGGAAAACAAGTCTTGGTCTCAGGGTTGTTTTCAAAATAGTGGTTGGAAAGGGGATTCTCAATTTGAGGGTGCAGACAGATGAATTCAGATGGTGGTTCTTCATCTACTAACATTGGGAACATGGTATCTAATTTTTGGTTGTGGCTTATATTTACAAATATTAGGAAAAATGCAATGAACTTTCTCAATTCAGAGAAACCTTTTCTTATAGGACATGTATGACATCACACATCTTTTGAACATATAATTGATACATATATATAATAAAGCATACATTATTTCTATTACACATTCTCAAGTGGAAAATTAGCAAAGTGGGCAGTGTCCTTGTTTGCTGCCTTGAAAGGTAAATTTCTATGAACAGCTTATAAAGATGAAACACATAGAAATGCTACAGAACCTACTGTAGACCTACGTACATGGGTGAGAAAAACCTCTTTTCCATCAACGTATATTGCTTAAAAGTTCCTGCTTTGGCTTGGTGCCTTGGGTCTTTAGGAAAACTGGAACTGGTTTGGGATAAAGGATTTGTAAAAAGGAAGGTTTTATGTTAAACTGGGTTTTCAAGATGGAGTTATGTCACACCTTAGACTGTTGAAGAAATAACAGGGCTGGGCATATTTTGAGATTATATGTGAACTGTTCATCTTACTTGAAAATCCACCTCAGGCACATTTTATCCTATTTAAACTAGCCATTCATAAGCAGAGTAGATTTTAAACCTGAGCTCAACCAATCTGAGCAGAGGGGCAGAACCTCCTGCTGTGTGAGGGACAAATATCAGGAAGAACGGTTGCTCTGTGGCCAATTTTTGGCTAGTGTGAACCCTCGTGTGTGGAAGTAAACTTTGCTTGGCTGAGAATTTATTTTTGTCTCAATGCATGTGACTGCAATGGTTCGTGGAGAATGTATTTATAACACATGGTAGAATAAAGGAAGGCCTCTGTAACATAGGTGATAGTTCACAAAAGGAGCTACTGATTAAATAAAAATGTAGATGATCAAAGCTGCATGTGTGTGCCAAGGAGAATTCTGGGATTCTCCTAGGAGATGGATCTACAAATGTCTCAGCTTTTCTGTTAAATTGGCACCCTTGATAGTAGCCATATTCTTGTATTGAAGCAGACAAACTTACCCTCCAGATGAAAGGATTTTCCTGCATCCAGTTCTTGGAATGTGGATCTGGTGCAAACTAGGTGGGTCTAGTGGAATTGCTAGCAGGCAGCTCACAAAGCATTACTTTAAATGATGCAGAATTGGTAGTAATTGGATTGTTGTGACTGCAAAGGGAGGGCCTTGCCTAGCTCGAGGGGCCCTGGTGATCTAAGAGGCTCTGCTGTAAGAGGATGAGGCATGGCTGCTATGCAATATCACTCTAGTTTCTTCCTTCTACTGGGGTGCTGCCTGTGCCACTCCACTGTGAAGACAGACTGAATTGTAAACAGCTTTGAAGTTGAATTGCTACTAGATTCCATAAGCTGTCTTCTAGATGGGGTTCTGTTAATGCATAATAAAGCTCTTGTTTCAAAGAAAGGGTTTGTGAGCCCAATATGAGTGCTTATAGCCGGGGAACAAGAATTCAGGTTAGTCTGAAATTGTTCCAGTGTAGAAGAGATGATAATCTCAGGATAAAGTCATAAGTACAGTGATAGAGGCATCAAGTGGGTGAGTTATAGCAGAGGGAAAATATCTTCTACAGATTTTAGATGGTATACTAGACTAGGTTTTAGGTTGCAAAAGCTGCTTTACCTCCACAAAGATAATTAGCTCACATAGAGTTCTGGTGGTAAAGTGGCCATTCAAGAGTATACAGATGAGTCAGGATAACATCAGCTGCCAGATCTGTAACATTCCACTCTCAGGAACTTCTAATCTGTCCACAGGATCCTCCCAAATGTGAAGACAGAAACCCACTCCCTTTAAAATCAGGAGCAAGACAAGGATGTCTTCTCTCTCCTCTCCTCTCCAACATAGTACTAGAATTCCTAGCCAGAGCAATTAGACAAGAAGAAACCATAAAGGGGATCTAAATAGGAAAAGATGAAGCTAAAGTTTCTTTCTTCACAGATGACATGATCCTATACCTAAAGAACCCCATAGACTCTACTCCCAAGCTACTAGAGCTGATCCAAAATTTTGGCAAAGCAGAAGGACATAAAAGAAACCCTCAAACACCAATGGCCTTTCTATATACCAATGACCAGAAGACAAAGGCCAAAATCAGGAAAGCAACCCTTTTGCAATAGCCTCAGAAAAAACATAAAATACATAGGCATAAATTTAACCGCAGAAGTGAAAGACCTCTATGATGAGACCTTTAAAAACAAAATTTAGGCAGAACTAAGGAAATGGGAAAACCTCCTATGCTCCTGGATTGGGTGGATTAATATAGTCGAAATGGCAATATTGCCAAAGGCTATCTCCAAATTCAATGCAATACCCATTAATATCCCAACACCATTTTTAACAAAGTAGAGGAAGCAATCGGGAAATTCATGTGGAATAGTAAAAGAACGCAAATAGCAAAAACAATCCTAAGCAGAAAGAACAATGCTGGAAGAATTAAATACCAAACTTCAAGCTCTCTTATAAAGCTATAGTAATAAAAGCAGCTTGGTATTGGCACTGGAACAGGCCTGAAGACCAATGGAACAGAATTGAAGACCCAGAAATGAACCTGCAGAACTATGCCTACTTAATCTTTGATAAAGGAGCTAAACAAAAAAGGATAGAAGAAAGATAGCCTCTTTAACAAATGGTGCTGGCAAAACTGGCTCCACACCTGCAACAAACTGAAACTAGGTCCTGATATATCACCTTGAACCAAAGACAGAACTTCTGTTTCAAGGGAAGTGCTTCCAGTCTGCATTTCCCTGGTGTTCTTCGTCACGGCCACCAGGTGGTGCCAAATGGTTCCCTTCAGCTAGTGGCCAAACAGCAAGGAAGGACTGGGCTAAGGGCTCTGAGGGACTGTCTTTTGGATGGATTTGAGGACAGGAGGGAGGCTTGATATGCTTTGCTTTTCCTTTCTGGAGGAGAATCTTTATTCTGTGTGAACTACCATATTCCATTTCCTAACCTCAGATAATTTAGAAACACAGGTGACTCCTGTCTCTTGATGGAAGCCTGGCTAATGAGCAGGGTATTCTAGTCACAGGAACCTCGGCACATCCCTTGGGCCACTCTCTGCCCCCAGTCTGGTGTTGTACACTCAGCAGACAAACTGTCCACTCCGTGTCATTAAGAAGTTTGTGTTGGTTAGTTGTGACCTTAAGAACAATTCTGTCTTTGAATTTATAATACTTAAAACTCTCAAAGTTTGGCTTAGGAACTATAATTTCAAAACCTCAATGGGTCAAAAGCAAAGGTAAATTAAGGGAAGGGAGGAAGCAATGCTAAAGGATACACTCTGAGGGTGCTTGCCATGCACCTCGATCACAACTCCCTCGAGTTCCTTGGAGAAAATTCCTTCCCAGCCACCTTGACAGAGAACTTGTCCTTCTCCATTAGTATCACTCAACTGGGTGTGTGCTGCTGCTCTTCTTGCTTGTCTCTCCTCAAAGATCCATCCTTGTAGACCACATAGGCACCAAAGCATGTCTAGCTTGGCACAATATTTCCCTGTACTGGACTCTTCACTAAATTCCAAGGCTACAGAATCCTACCCAGGAAAAGCTCAGGCAATAAGCTGGAAGGATGGGACTTCCTGGATGTCACCTCTTTCTGCACTGCTGGGCAGAATTGGCAGGAAGAGGAACAAGGAAGTGAACTGAGAGAAGCAGCAGTGGAAGGTGGAGGTGCTTTGCAATGAATTGGGACTTCCATTCTGTTTATTCATACCCTTAACCAGCTTTGCCAGTGTGAAAACTTGGGTTCTCTAGTTATGAGACTCTCACCCCACCTGTGACTGTAGCCTAGGAAATGGCATGAAAAATCCAAACCACTCAAACAGCTGAATCCCAGGAAATCATCTTGGCTCATAACGAACTGGTTCATTTTTGGCAACTTCACTTCAGCGGATTTTAGTCATTAAATGGGGAAATGTTTGTCTGCTTACCATCTTGTTTTAGAATTACTCAAGACTCTCCAGTCTTATCTAAAAACGTTTTGGGAAAGCACTATCTTGATCTAGAATGTCTTGTTAGTTTGGGAGACTGACATACTTGAATATTTGCTTCATTTTGAAGCTGATGCTCAGGAAAGCTATGTCAACATTCTGTGCCCTGGCTAGAAGGAGTTGGCTGTCATAGCTGATGGGATAGGTATCCCTGGTGACTGCTATTGAAATGCTGTACCATAGTATTTTCAGGACACCATCATGGGGATAGCCTACAGGTATACTTTTGTGTCCTTGAATTTGTCCTGTACAATTAAATAATCCTTATGTTTATTGTCACTAAAGCTAAGTTCTGGACAATTTCATGGGCATGTCTGAATTCAGACTCTATGCTGGATAATCCTGACCTGAGGCCTCTTGGTTAAATGCTTCTGTCCTCTTTGTATTCTTTCCAGTAATATTGCAGACCAGCTCTGCCAAAAGCTGTGCACTTGTGGATTCAGAATCTAAGCTTCAGTTGTGTTTTCCTACCAGAGGACAGACATAATCTGTAAGTGATGGAAAGGTTAAACCTGAAAGTATTGTCTCGATGAAAACCCATCTTGCTTCTGGAGCAAAAATTGTTCAAGAATCAAAATTTCCTTGGAAACTGAAGGTGGATATTGTTTAATACTGCAGTGGTCGAGAACACCAGGGATGTTCAGGATATTGATGAAAAGGATCCACATTGCATGAGAGTGAATGAATGTGGGCAGATGACCAGAAAGGACAGGCTCCATCAGATTTGTGTTTCTACAGAAAATGCTTATAAATGGGCTACAGAATTTTGGTCATGCTATCCTGAGTGTCTACAGACTTGTCCTTGTTGAAGGAAGAGCTGGTGAATCTGGAGAAGTTGACTTGGAAGTCATATACTGCTCGCTCTATTTGAGCAAGTAAGTGGGGTGGGCTGTCCTAAAATAGACCCAGTTCCCTTGACTTGGGCATGAGGGATGAGATTGAACCCAGGAGGTCCATCTCTGATCCAGCAATTTCTGCGGAGACAAATGGGTTTAGGCCCTCTTAAGGTCTGGGTTTAGTGTGCTTGCTGTCCTGCATTATTCCTAAATCTCATCTTGAGCTGGTGAGCAGGTTCTATTTCCATTCCCTAATTAGAAATGGTAGGCCGCTGCATACCTTGGGAATGGCACAGGTCAAGCTGGAAAGCAGAGTAGTATTTCACAAAACCGGTATGGAGCAACACAGTATCTAGATCTTCATGTGATCTAGGAAATAACAGGGGTGGTTTGGGAGACTGCTGACATCACTGAAACAGAATCACCCCTAAATCCATCAAAGCTGAAAATCAACCTACTATGTGTGATGAACACCTCTGTTCCTCTGGTTTGTACCAGACTTTTTTTTGCCTGCTTTTTATATTCAAAAAGTAGCGGCAAGAAGCCAGAGGATGTGGCTGGATATCTGAAGTCATTTTTCCCCAGACTTTGTTAAACTAGAGATAAATTGGGCTTGTTGAGCATTTTCCTTTCACTTTCTTCCTCTCTGGGGTATGGCTACTGGCAGTCCTGGGTTATTGCTGTGGGGCACTTAGTAGTTGCTATGGAACTTCTTACCTGAAGAAGTCTACTGCTACCTAACCGCACCGCGGAGCAGGACTGAGCGCAGCAACCCGGCTGAGGACTGAGCACAGCACCCAGTGCAGGACTGAGCACAGCACCCAAGATTCTGATCCAATCCAGGCCTAGGACGAAGCACAGCACCTGAGATCCTGATCTCATCCAGGCCCAGGACTAAGCGCAGCACCCAGGCCCAGGACTAAGCCCAGAACCCAGGCTCCTGATCGAATCCAGGCCCAGGACTCAGTGCAGCACCCAGGCTCCTGATCTAATCCAGGCCCAGGACTAAGCGCAGCACCTAGGATCCTGATCTACCCCGGGCCCAGTACTGAGTGCAGCACCCGATGGAATCCAGGCCCAGACAAAGCACAGCACTGAGGACCCTGAGCTAATAATTCAGGCCCAAGGACTGAGTGCAGGACCCGAGATCCTGATGTAATCCACGCTGGGGACTAAGCACAGCACCCAGGATCCTGATATAATAATTTGGGCCCAAGGACTAAGCGCAGCACCCAGGACTAGGACTGAGCGCAGCACCTGGGACGAGGACTAAGTGCAGCACCCGGGATCCTGATCAAATCCAGGATTAGAACAGAGCGCGGCACCCAGGACTAGAACTGAGCGCAGCTCACAGCATGGGACTAAGTCCAACACCTGGGAGCCTGATAAATCCAGACTGAGGACTAAGCACACACCCAGGCCCAGGACTAAGCCCAGCACCTGTGATCCTGATGGAATCCAGGCCCAGTACAAAGCACAACACCCAGGATCCTGAGCTAATAATTCACACCCAAGGACTGAGTGCAGCACCTGGGATCCTGATCTAATCCAGGCTGAGGACTAAGCGCAGCACCCAGGATCCTGACCTAATAATTCGGGCTCAAGGACTAAGCGCAGCACCCAGGCCCAGGAATTAGCGCAGCACCCGGGATCCTGATCTAATCCAGACTGAGGACTGAGCGCAGCACCCAAAGCAGAACTGAGTGCAGCACCTGGGATGAGGACTAAGCACAGCACCTGGGATCCTGATCTCATCCAGGCTGAGGACTGAGCGCAGCACCTCGGCTGAGGACTAAGCACAGCACCCGGGAGCAGGACTGAACGCAGCATCGAGGACAAGGACTTCGTGCAGCACCAAGGCCGAGGACTGAGCCCAGCACCCAGGCCCAGGACTACGCACAGCACATGGGATCCTCATCTCATCCAGGCCCAGGACTAAGTGCAGCACCCAGGCCCACGACTAAGAACAGAACCCAGGCTCCTGATCGAATCCAGGCCCAGGACTCATTGCAGCAGCCAGGATCCTGATCCAATCCAGGCCCAGGACTAAGCGCAGCACCCAGGATCCTGATCTAACCCAGGCCCAGGACTGAGTGCAGCACCCGGGATCCTGATCTAATAATCCACACCCAAGGACTAAGTGCAGCACCCAGCACAGGACTGAGCACAGCACCCAGGATCCTGATCTAATACAGGCCCAGGACTGAGCACAGCACCCAGGATCTTGATCTCATCCAGGCTGAGGACTGAGCACAGCACCCGGGATCCTGATCCAAAGCAGACTGAGGACTGAGTGCAGCACCTGGGACCAGGACTGAGCGCAGCATCGCGGAGCAGTACTCAGCACAACACCTGGGATCCTGATCGAATCCAGGGGAAGGACTGAGAACAGCCCCCGGGAGCAGGACTGAGCACAGGACCAGGGACGAGGACTGAGTGCAGCATCCAGGCTGAGGACTGAGTCCAGCTCCCGGGACCAGGACTCAGTGCAGCACCACTGAGGACTAAGTGCAGCACCCAGGACCAAGACTGAGCCCAGTACACGGAGCCTGATCTCATGCAGGCCAAGAACTGAGTGCAGCACCTGGGCCAAGGAATAAGCGCAGCCCTAAGCGTGGGACTAAGCCCAGCACCCGGGAGACTGATCTAATCCAGACTGAGGACTAAGCATAGCACCCAGGCCCAGGACTAAGCCCAGCACCTGTGATCCCGATGGAATCCAGGCCCAGGACAAAGCACAGCACCCAAGATCCTGAGCTAATAATTCAGGCCCAAGGACTGAGTGCAGGACCCGAGATCCTGATGTAATCCACACTGGGGACTAAGCACAGCACCCAGGATCCTGATATAATAATTCGGGCCCAAGGACAAAGAGCAGCACCCAGGACCAGGACTGAGCGCATCACTCGGATTCATGATTTAATCTAGACTGAGGGCTGAGCGCAGGACTGGGGAGCAGGACTGAGTGCAGCACCCAGGACCAGGACTGAGCACAGCACCTGGGATGAGGACTAAGTGCAGCACCCGGGATCCTGATCTAATCCAGGATTAGAACAAAGCGCAGCACCCAGGACCAGTACTGAGCGCAGCACCCAGCATGGGACTAAGCCCAGCACCCGGGAGCCTGATCTAATCCAGACTGAGGACTAAGCACAGCACCCAGGCCCAGGACTAAGCCCAGCACCTGTGATCCTGATTGAATCCAGGCCCAGGACAAAGCACAACACCCAGGATCCTGAGCTAATAATTCACACCCAAGGACTGAGTGCAGCACCTGGGATCCTGATCTAATCCAGGCTGGGGACTAAGCACAGCACCCAGGATCCTGATCTAATAATTCGGGCTCAAGGACTAAGCGCAGCACCCAGGCCCAGGAATTAGCGCAGCACCCGGGATCCTGATCTAATGCAGACTAAGGACTGAGCGCAGCACCTGGGAGCAGAATTGAGCGCAGCACCTGGGACGAGGACTAAGCACAGCACCTGGGAGCAGGACTGAATGCAACATCAAGGATGAGGACTAAGCCCTGCACCCAGGCCCAGGACTAAGCACAGCACCTGGATCCTTATCCAGGCTTCTGATCGAATCCAGGCCCAGGACTAAGCCCAAAACCAGGGCTTATAATCTAATCCAGACTGAGGACTGAGTGCAGCACCCGGGATCCTGATCTAATCCAGGCTGAGGACTGAGCGCAGCACCCGGGATCTTGTTCTCATCCAGGCTGAGGACTGAGCGCAGCACCCAGGCCCAGGACTAAGCCCAGCACCTGTGATCCCAATGGAATCCAGACCCAGGACAAAGCACAGCACCCAGGATCCTGAGCTAATAATTCAGGCCCAAGGACTGAGTGCAGCACCCGAGATCCTGATGTAATCCACACTGGGGACTAAGCGCAGCACCCAGGATCCTGATCTAATAATATGGCCCAAGGACTAAGCGCAGCACCCAGGACCAGGACTGAGCGCAGCACCCGGGATCGTGATCAAATCCAGAGTGAGTACTGAGCGCAGCACTAGGAAGCAGGACTGAGCGCAGAACCCAGGACCAGGATAGAGCACAGCACCTGGGATGAGGACTAAGTGCAGCACCCGGGATCCTGATCTAATCCAGGATTAGGACTGAGCGCAGCACACAGGACCAGAACTCAGTGCAGCACCCAGTGTGGGACTACGCCCAGCACCCGGGAGCCTGATCTAATCCAGACTGCGGTCTAAGCGCAGCACCCAGGCCCAGGACTAAGCCCAGCACCTGTGATCCTGGTTGAATCCAGGCCCAGGACAAAGCACAGCACCCAGGATCCTGAGCTAATCATTCAGACCCAAGGACTAAGTGAAGCACCTGGGATCCTGATCTAATCCAGGCTGGGGACTAAGTGCAGCACCCATGATCCTGACTAATTATTTGGGCCCAAGGACTAAGCGCAGTACCCTGGACCAGGACTGAGCGCAGCACCCCGAATCGTGATTTAATCTAGACTGAGGAATGAGCGCAGCACCAGGAAGCAGGACTGAGCGCAGCACCTGGGATGAGGACTAAGTGCAGCACCCGGGATCCTGATCTAATCCAGGATTAGAACAGAGCGCAGCACCCAGGACCATTACTGAATGCAGCACCCATCGTGGGACTAAGCCCAGCACCCGGGACCCTGATAAATCCAGACTAAGAACTAAGGGCAGCACCCAGGCCCAGGACTAAGCCCAGCACCTGTGATCCTGATGGAATCCAGGCCCAGGACAAAGCACAACACCCAGGATCCTGATCTAATAATTCGGGCTCAAGGACTAAGCGCAGCACCCAGGATCAGGACTGAGCGCAGCACCCGGGATCGTGATTTAATCCATACTAAGTACTGAGAGCAGCACCAAGGAGCAGGACTGAGCACAGCACCCAGGCCCAGGACTAAGCCCAGCACCTGTGATCCGATCCTGATGGAATCCAGGCCTAGGACAAAGCACAGCACCCAGGATCCTGAGCTAATAATTCAGGCTCAAGGACTAAGCGCAGCACTCAGGCCCAGGACTGGGCGCAGCACCTGGGATCCTGATCTCATCCAGGCTGAGGACTCAGCACAGCACTCAGAAGCAGAACTGAGCACAGCACTTGGGACGAGGACTAAGCAAAGCACCCGGGATCCTGATCTCATCCAGGCCAAGGACTGAGCAGAGCACCTGGGCTGAGGACTAAGCACAGCACCTGGGAGCAGGACTGAATGCAGCATCGAGGTCGAGGACTGAGCCCAGCACCCAGGCCCAGGACTAAGCGAGAACCCAGGCTCCTTATCTCATCCAGGCCCAGGACTAAGCCCAGCACCCAGGCCCAGGTCTAAGCACAGCACCTAGGATAGTGATCTCATCCAGGCTCCTGATCAAATCCAGGCCCAGCACAAAGCCCAACACCCTGGCTCCTGATCTAATCCAGACTGAGGACTGAGCACAGCACCCGGGATCCTGTTCTCATCCAGGCTGAGGACTGAGCGCAGCACCCAGGATCCTGTTCTCATCCAGGCTGAGGACTGAGCGCAGCACCCAGCGCGGGACTAAACCCAGCACCCAGGAGGCTTACCTAATCCAGACTGAGGACTAAGCGCAGCACTCAGGCCCAGGACTAAGCCCAGCACCTGTGATCCCAATGGAATCCAGGCCCAGGACAAAGCACAGCACCCAGGATCCTGAGCTAATAGTTCAGACCCAAGGACTGAGTGCAGTACCTGAGATCCTGATGTAATCCACGCTGGGGATTAAGCGCAGCACCCAGGATCCTGATCTAATAATTCGGGCCCAAGGACTAAGCGCAGCACCCAGGACCAGGACTGAGCGCAACACCCGGGATCATGATTTAATCCATACTAAGGACTGAGAGCAGCACCCAGAACCAGGACTGAGCGCAGCACCTGGGATTAGGACTAAGTGCAGCACACTGGATCCTGATCTAATCCAGGATTAGGACAGAGTGCAGAACCCAGGATGAGAACTGAGTGCAGGACCCAGCGTGGGACTAATCCCAGCACCCGGGAGCCTGGCAAATCCAGACTGAGGACTGAGTGCAGCACCCAGGCCCAGGACTTAGTGCTGCACCCGGGATCCTGATCTAATCCAGACTGAGGACTGAGCGCAGCACCCGGAGGCTGAACTGAGCACAGCACCTGGGATGAAGACTAAGCACAGCACCCGGGATCCTAATCTCATCCAGGCTGAGGACTGAGCCCAGCACCCAGGCCCAGGACTAAGCACAGCACCAGGGATCCTGGTCTCATCCATGCCCAGGACTAAGGGCAGCACCCAGGCACAGGACTAAGCCCAGAACCCAGGGTCCTGATCAAATCCAGGCCCAGGACTCAGTGCAGCACCCCAGCTCCTGATCTGATCCAGGCCCAGGACTAAGCGCAGCACCCAGGCTCCTGATCTAACCCAGGCCCAGGACTGAGTGCAGCAATCAGCGTGGGACTAAGCACATCACCTGGAATCCTGATCTCATCCAGGCTGAGGACTGAGCACAGCACCCGGGATCCTGATCGAATGCAGACTGAGGACTGAGCACAGCACCCGGAACCAGGACTGAGCGCAGCATCCCAGAGCAGTATTCAGCCCAGCCCCCTGGATCCTGATTGAATCCAGGAGGAGGACTGAGCACAGCACCCAGCATAGGACTAAGCACAGCACCTGGGAGTAGGACTGAGCACAGGACCAGGGATGAGGACTGGGTGCAGCACCCAGGCCGAGGACTGAGTGCAGCACCCGGGACCAGGACTCAGTGCAGCACCCGGGATCCTGATCTCATCCAGACTGAGGACTAAGTGCAGCACCCAGGACCAGGACTGAACCCAGTACCCGGGAGCCTGATCTCTGCCATCCAGGCCAAGGACTGAGCACTACACCCAGGCCAAGGACTGAGCGCAGCACCCAGCACAGGACTAAGTGCAGCACCTGGGATCCTGATCTAATCCAGACTGAGGACTGAGCACAGCACCCTGGAGCAGGACTGAGCACAGCACCGGGGAGCCTCATCTCATCCAGGCCCAGGACTCAGTGCAGCACCCAGCACAGGACTAAGTGCAGCACCTGGGATCCTGATCTAATCCAGACTGAGGACTGAGCACAGCACCCTGGAGCAGGACTGAGCACAGCACCGGGGAGCCTCATCTCATCCAGGCCCAGGACTAAGTAAAGCACCCGGGATCCTGATCTAATCCAGGATTAGGACTGAGCACAGCACCCGGGACCAGGATTGAGCGCAGTACCCAGCATGGGACTAAGCCCAGCACCCGGGAGACTAATCTAATCCAGACTGAGGACTAAGTGCAGTACCCAGGACCAGGACTGAGCCCAGTACCCGGGAGCCTGATCTCTGCCATCCAGGCCAAGGACTGAGCGCTGCACTCGGGCCAAGGACTGAGCACAGCACCCAACACAGGACTAAGTGCAGCACCTGGGATCCTGATCTAATCCAGACTGAGGACTGAGCACAGAACCCGGGAGCAGGACTGAGCACAGCACCCGGGAGCCTCATCTCATCCAGGCCCAGGACTCAGCGCAGCACCCAGGATCCTGATCGAATCCAGGCCCAGGGCTGAGCGCAGCACACGGGATCCTGATCAAATCCAGGCCTGGGACTAAGCGCAGCACCCAGGCCCAGGACTAAGTGCAGCCCCCGGGATCCTGATCTAATCCAGGATTAGGACTGAGCACAGCACCCGGGACCAGGATTGAGCACAGTACCCAGCGTGGGACTAAGCCCAGCACCCGGGAGACTAATCTAATACAGACTGAGGACTAAGCGCAGCACCCAGGCACAGGACTAAGCCCAGCACCTGTGATCCTGGTTGAATCCAGGCCCAGGACAAAGCACAGCACCTAGGATCCTAAGCTAGTAATTCAGGCCCAAGGACTGAGTGCAGCATCCGGGATCCTGATCTAATCCAGGCTGGGGACTAAGCACAGCACCCAGGTCCAGGACTGAGCGCAGCACCCCGGATCCTGATCTAATCCAGACTGAGGACTGAGCGCAGCACCCGGAAGCAGCACTGAGCGCAGCATCTGGGACGAGGACTAAGCGCAGCACCCAGGATCCTGATCTCATCTAGGCCATGGACTGAGCACAGCAACTGGGCTGAGGACCAAGCACAGCACCTGGGAGCAGGCCTGAGCGCAGCATCGAGGACGAGTACTGCGCACAGCACCAAGGCTGAGGACTGAGCCCAGCACCCAGGCTCAGGACTAAGCACAGCACCTGGAATCCTGATCTCATCCAGGCCCTGGACTAAGCACAGCACCCAGGCTCAGGACTAAGCCCAGTGCCCAGGCTCCTGATTGAATGCAGGTCCAGGACTAAGCCCAGCACCCAGGCCCAGGTCTAAGCACACAGGACCAGAACTCAGCGCAGCACCCAGTGTGGGACTACGCCCAGCACCCGGGAGCCTGATCTAATCCAGACTGTGGTCTAAGCGCAGCACCCAGGCCCAGGACTAAGCCCAGCACCTGTGATCCTGGTTGAATCCAGGCCCAGGACAAAGCACAGCACCCAGGATCCTGAGCTAATCCAGGTTGAGGACTCAGCTCACCCTGGACTAAGCACAGCACCCAGGCCGCAGGACTAAGACCAGCACACAGGATCCTGATCTCATCCAGGCTCAGCACTTAGTGGAGCACCCAGGCTCCTGATTGAATCCAGGCCAGGAGTAAGTGCAGCACCGAGACCCAGGACTAAGTTGAGCACCCAGGCCGACATCCAGACCCAATGCCCAGGCCCCTGATCTCATCCAGGCTCCCGATCTCATCCAGGCCCAGGACTAAGCACAGCACCCTGGATGAGGACTAAGCGCAGCACCAACTCCCACATCCAGATCCAAACGCCCAGGCTCCTGATCTAATCCAGGCCCAGGACTAAGCACAGCACCCGGGCCCAGATCCAGGCGTGACCACCTGACCCCTGACCCCCGACCCCTGACATCCCCAGAGTGAACCCACCTGCGCTCGAGCACCACTGCAGCGCCACGCCTGTGAACACGCTGTGTGTCTGGCCGCTCAGCCTGCAGACACGAGATTCCCCCATGTGACCCCTGACCCCGGCCGGGGTCACGACTCCTGACCACACCTTCCCCGGGTCAGAGAGGGGTCACAGGCCCCTGAATCCCCCCTTCCCGTCCCCAAATGCCTGTGTGGGTGATGGGGGATTGATGGGGTGGGCGACAGGTTGGGGGGGTCACGGGGTCATGGGAGTCACGGGGTCAAGGTTCACAGGGGCCTCGCCTGGAGAGCATGTGGCGAGCGTTGTCCTTCTCCGCCATCTTCCCTGGGACCAGGTTGTCTACCGCCTGTGTGGGAGGTGACGGACCTGGGGGTAGCAAGCACCAGTACCCCCACAGGTGGATGGAGCTGGAGAGTACCAAGCACCAGTACCACATGGTGGATGGATGGAGCTGGGGGTACCAAGCACCAGTTCCCTATGGTGGATCAAGCTGGGGGAACCAAGCACCAGTACTTTATGGTGGATGGAGCTGGAGGGAACCAAGCACCAGTACCCCAAGGGTGGATGGAGCTGGGGCATACCCAGCACCAGTACCCCACGGGTGGATGGGTAGAGCTAGGGGGTACCAAGCACCAGTACCCTACGGTGGATGGGCAGAGCTGGGGGAACCAAACACCAGTACCCCATGGGTGGATGGAGCTGGGGGAACCAAGCACCAGTACCCTATGGTGGATGGAGCTGGGGGAGTACCAAGCACCAGAGTCCCACGGGTAAATGGCGCTGTGGGAACCAAGCACCAGTACCCATGGGTGGATGGGCAGAGCTGGGGGGTACTAAGCACCAGTACCCATGGGTGGATGGGCAGAGCTGGGGGTACTAAGCACCAGTACGCCATGGGTGGATGGGCAGAGCTGGGGGTACTAAGCCCTCAGACGGACGGACAGACAGTGGCGGGGGGTGGTCGTCTCTCCCGCACCACAACGGTGTCGGCGCTGATGACCAGGTCCGGAGCCTGGAGATCCTGTGGGAAGTGAGGGAGGGGGTCATGGGAGGGGCACGGTAGGGGTCATGGGAGCTGACATGGGAGGGGTCATGTTTGGAGTCATGTTAAGGGTCATGGGAAGGGTCAGGGGAGAGGGGATGGGGAGGGTGGGGTGGGGGGATGGATGGATGCGTAACTTGCCCCCTCCCCCAGGGCGCCCAGAAGTGGCCATGGAAAACCGGAAGTGGCCCTGTTCTGGAGAACTGCGTGCCTCGGTTTACCCAATCGACCACCCGTGACTCAGTTTCCCCCCCATGACTCAGTTTCCCACCCGGCCCCGCCCCCCGCCCCCGTGTGCCTCAATTTACCACGCCACCCAGGATCTCCTGGCACCGCGGGGAGCCGCTTGACAGCACCATGCGCCGCCCGCACAGCAGCCAATCCAGCACTGGCAGCAGCGCCATCCTTGCCGACCAGAAGTCCTGCATCACAGAGTTTAAACCCTGCAGGGAACAATGTGTGACACCCACGACCAGGCCTCCAATGCACACTTCTGGTACCCGGCCGGAAGTCCCACCCCCGCCAGAAGTCCCGGCCCGTGGCGGGCGGTGGGGAGGGAGGCCCCACGGGAGGGACCGGGAAGCGATTCGTGGCCCTTTCGACCCACTTCCGGTGCGGAAGTCCCGCCTCATGGAAGGCGAGGCCCTGGGAGAGCTCAGCAAGTGCTATGTCACTGTTCATGGGCACTTCTGGTACCCGACAGGAAGTCCCGCCTCCAGGCGAATGGAGCAGGAAGTCCCGCTTCACTGTGGCTGGGCCTGGAGAACACGCAGCGGCCGTGGCATCCCCTCTCGGGTCCTATCAGGCCTCCCGGGCCTCGTTTCTGGTGCCAGGCAGGAAGTCCTGCCCTCCACTTCTGCTTCAGGGTCCTCCACTTCTGCGCCACGGTCCTCCATTTCCGGGCCCTCCACGTCTGGTTTCTCCAATATCATCACCAATATCATACTGAACACAGCATGCTTGACATAGTAGCTGCTCCTCCCAGGAGGACTAGGCATTTCCTCTGGTAGTTGCTTAAGAAAGTTGATGGCAAAGAGCAGCATCTTAGACACTTACCAAGGTGAGGTGAAGGACATAACAAACAGCTTCGCTTCTTCTTTTCTCTTCCATATGTTTAGTTCTCCCCAGATGTTATCTTATAAAGTCTGGAGACTGCATTCTTCTTTCTATGAAAATTTTCTGCCCAAGATATATTTGGGGAGATGTGTTTTATCTAGAGATGTTTGACTTTTGTCTTTAATGAAGGTCATGGCATCTTGGTATCATTGCTGTATAGACAGTTGTTTGAGTTTTTCTGGCACTCAGAGCATGTGGATGTGAGTCCCTCAAGTGGCCATTTCAGTCTGAATGCAGGTAGGTTGCTTTCAATTGCTTTGGAATTTCCACAGGTGATGCCTTGGTGCCCCCAGAGAGACAGCCCCCAGGCTGACATCTCAGGACTCATTTTGCTCAGGAACAATGTTGGCTCTGAGCAGGCCAGGCCCCTATCTGGAGACTTGTAGAGAAATTTGAGTGCTCCGTTGGCAAAGGTCACCTGGTGGGCTCCATTGCTTGATGTGAGAAGGTGGGGAGCAGTGTTATTCTTGGGGTTAGAAAGCTGATTTTTATAGCATTCAAGTCTTCTGTACATGGACTAGTTGTTGAAGAATATTTTTCATGTTTAAAATGAACAAAGCCACAGGAGATAAACTGTTCAGGCTATGTATTGATAAATATGTATTCTCTGGGTGTGGGGAGGTTCCCTTCTCCAGGGTTATCTTTAATCTTCCATGATGCAGAGAGATGTTGATCAGCTCTAAACATACAGCCTCCAATCACTTCTGAGGTTCTTAGCTTAGCAGCCATCACAGGGGTTGAACTGCATCCTGAGGGGTAATCCAGAGTGCTGTGTCAAGAGTCAATACAGAAAAGCAGTCGGGTCCTTTCAGCATGGAAATTTTCCTTGGGAGAGGTCACATTATTAGGTCTATATAGATATGTTCCAAAACACTAAGGTGTCTACTGGTTCTCTCAATTTTTCTACACAGTTCTGCCACCAGTCCTCATTGTGAGTTACACTGACGCCATGTAAAGTGATACAGGTGCTGTCAGCACCATCTGCTGGGTCAGTGTAACATTTTCAGGTGCTTCGTAGACCTTCAACTTTGAAATTGACCATCCAGTAATGCAGATATGTTCTGCATGAGTTTACTTCTGCTCACTCCTCTCTTTCTACTGCTAGTTCCTCTGGAAGTTGATTCTACATAAAGAATCTGATCACATAGGCATTGTATGCATTATTTGCTGAGTGGATATACAGCATTGATATCTATTGCAGAAAGGTCAAGAGATTTCTGAGCATCATCTCCACAAAGCAGGAAAAACAGCAACCAAGGGATGAGATGAATTCCTCACAGAAGGTCAGCCTTTCTATTCAGATGGGGGGTACCCATCTGCTATGGAAGAATGGTTTGGAGGCTGTTGTGACATGACTTGGAATTTTTCCTGTAGCTGTAGTTTCAGATTTATGCTTTTGGTCCTCCCGTCCTGTGAACTGATTACATGTAATATGCTTGGTAGTGCATGTGTGCAGACTTGTGAGTCAGTATCCCTCAGATACCTGAGAAGGGCTAGCTTGAGCTGGGGCATCTAGAGGGAAGTATGAGTGTCTGTCTACTGTGGACTCAGTGAATAGGACCAACAAAAATGTTCATTACCTTTCACAGAAGTGTTTCAGAGTGTGGGCAGGGAGGTTGGAAGCTACATGTGTTTTCTGTCATCACTGGTGCATAGCCCATGACACCTAGGAAAAGTTGGAGTTAACAGAAGCGCCTAGGGAGATAGAAAGACTCTGTTTACTGCTACATTTGATTCTTGGCTCTTGTGTGGGTGTGTGCTGATGATCCACACTTGCTTCTAAGACATACCTTATGAGAGAGATTGTATCAGCTGGAAACCTTTATTTCTTATCAAGATCTGGGTCCATGTTCTTTCCTTCTGCACTCTTGTGTGGGTCTGAGCTTCACGGGAACTACTTTGGGTGATGGCCTAGGTTTTGTGGGCTTTCTCCAGTTTGCTGCCTCTACTAATATATGCACCTGGGTGGCTGAATTTGCCAGCCCCTCCTGTGCAGTCTAGCAGGCATGCTGTCCCTGTTGGGAGCCAGATGTGCTTTGCTCAATCTCAAGTCCCATGTGGATGACATTTCTGGTCTCCCATATGATTGGGAAGATTATTATATACCAGTGCATAAAGTCTTTGTGCAATGAACACTGCCATGTTAGGTTGTTTTTATAGATAGATTCTAGACGACTTGAAGCCTATAGTGTATCAATGCAAGTAGGCTCTGCATTATATATGCATTACTGTTAGGTGAGTTTGATTACTGTTGCGGTCTATTTCGTGAACCACAGAAGGGAAGTGATAAGGGTAACATCCTATGAGCCTCTGAATATGGCTCTTTGTTTCCCAGGCATTTCCCTATACATGGTATCCCTGTCTGGTTGTGATGAGGCTAGTCATGAAAATGCAAGAGAGATGACTGAGACAGCCTCATAACTCTAAGTACATTCCAGTAGAAGCAGATGCACTATCCACATCAGCAGGGATTTCCCTGTTGGGTATCTCTGTGATATTCTTTCCCTCTCATTACTGGGAGGTGGATTTTTTAAAAAATATACTCTGGTGACTCATCTGTACTTAAATAGGTCTCTACTTCTCATTGTCACCACAGGAATTGAATAGAGGGGTCAAAACATTGAGGTTCGAGGCTGGGGATATGGCCTATGGCAAGAGTGCTTGCCTCGTATACATGAGGCCCTGGGTTCGATTCCCCAGCACCACATATACAGAAAATGGCCATAAGTGGCGCTGTGGCTCAAGTGGCAGAGTGCTAGCCTTAAGCAAGAAGAAGCCAGGGACAGTGCTCAGGCCCTGAATCCAAGCCCCAGGACTGGCCAAAAACAAATAAAAAGTAAAACATTGAGGTTCATTAATTCCCTGCATTCAGGGATGAGGTATACTTTAACTCTCATGCATTCTATCACAAAAAGTAGGCCAGAGAATATTTAATACTTTCTGCTTCATTTTATCTCACTTGTCTTGAGTATATCTAATATAAATACTGTAATTCCTTCAACTCTTTACTGCTTAATAACAAGTTAAGAAATTCAATAGAGTACTATGCAGCCATTAAAAAGAACGTAGCTATAAGATAATGCTAACTGAAATGAACTCCATGTTATGGAAACGAGTGATATATCACTGTTGCAATTACTTTCAACATGTCATGTGAAACCATTGCTTCTATTGTTGATGATCCTCTTGTATCCGCCTCCCGTGGTTGTACCTGCACTATCACTGTATCTTATTTGAGTACATTGGAAACTGTATATACTGGTATTAGAACTAGGAAACTGAAAGGGAATACCAAAATCGAGAGACACAAGATAAACAGACAAACAACTACAAAAGCAATACTTGCAAAACTGTTTGGTGTAAACCAACTGAACAACTCATGGGGGAGAATGACACGGGGAGGGGAGAATGAGGAAGGAGGTAACAAAAAGTACAAGACATGTATCCAATGCCTAAAGTAAGAAATTGTAACCTATCTGTGGATCACTTTGACTATTAGAAACAAATATATATACATAAATAAAAAATAAATAAGAGCATAACTGATGAGAAAAAAAAGAATCCAATCTGAGAGTTTTCCAAGCAATGTCAGGAGAACCACAAAGTTAAGCTACCATGACTGAGCAGTGTGGCCTTGACCTTATTTCTTGTGGGTTGAAAATTGTTTTCTAGTGTTTATTTCAGCTTATTTAGAAATATGGTGAATTCAGAAAACTTATTTTTATAGTATTTGCTGACATTTTTGGATTACTGTGTATGACAGTTGCAATTACTATGCTAGAGTTCCTTGTCTTCATTTAATGTTTCTTTCTTCCCCCACTGTTTTGCGTCCACTGTTTTTTTAAGTACTTTATATGTTTCTGCATTCTTTCCTCTCAGCATATTTATTATATTAAATGATTGCCCTACACTTTGTAATAATACAATCCTATTATATAAAGTAATAAATTAATATGCTACTAGTAAAAGTAATATATAAAGTATATGTAAAAATAATGTGTTACACTTTGAAATAATACAGTCAATAGTATAGTCTATAAGCAACCTAGAAACAATGTAAGTTGCATTTTAAATAACAATATGTTATTTCATATGTACTCCAATTACCTTCAAAGGCAATTTTCCCTCTCTTCTTGTCTTAGTCTTTTTTTTTGTACCTAAAATAGAATATTGAATGTTTTATAACAATCAAAGTGTATTTTTGTGGACTATTGTGTACATCAGAAGTCAAGAATCTATTGATTGGATCTGGTGAGGGCCTTGTACTACATTATAACATGGAAGAAAAGCAAAACTACAGCAGGTACACATGGAAGAGACAAGTCCATGAGAGACATCCATGACTTAAGACAGTCTTGCCTCACCATCACAAATCTATTCTGCAAGAAGAAGAAACTAGGCAGTCAAGCACCTGCCTAGTTAGTATAAGGCCTTGAGTTCAAACCCCAGAACCGCCAAGAATTAAGATAAATGAGTTGGGTTAAGGGCTATGGCTCAAGTGGTGCAGTGCCTGCCTAGGAAACACAAGATGCTGAGTTCACACCCTAGTACCACTCACCACCAAGGGGCTTAACTGAGTTTGGCAATAAAGGCATTTAATCCTTCTTAAAAAAAAAGAGAGAACGTAGATATGTCATTTGAGGAAAAATTGATAGAACTCGAGATGCTTCTGTTAAGGGAAGTAAGCCAGTCACGGAGCATCTAGACATTCACTGCTTAGAAGAATAATGTGCCAGAAGCGATGGGGAAAACTTGTTTTGGGATGATTCCAGGCATCATGGATGAGACCTTGGAGTTTCAACTCTCTATTTCTTGGCATACATCTGTGATTTCCAACTAGCTAGGGGAGGACTGAAAGTGCAGGGCTATATAGGATCTGGGACCTTGGGGATAGTTGTAGAAATACTTTCTTGGAACTTTAACCCTGCTCACAGTGTGAAGTGGGTAATATTCTCATTATGTACAATTCATGACAACTATGACTGCAGGTACCTTTACCATGACAGCATTACAATAGCCACCAGTATACTGTGAAAGGAATTTAATTTTCCTAGATAGCATTCATCCTGTTCTTAGAATTCATCCGTTGAAATGGACACATGATGACTGCTCCTTCCCTATTCTATAGGATCACATTATTGATGTGATCATATGATGTCTCTATGCTCAAGAAAGAATGGGGAAGGAGACTCATTCCCATGGATGCAGAGCGTTGCCATGTGGAAATAGAAGAGCGGCATTTGTTGAGCCTTCCCAACAAAATCAGGTAAGTGTGATGTCTGAGTGGAAGGTTGGATGCCATCTTTGCTTGTCTATAATTTATTTGCCCTGTGATGTTGGAGGTGACTTGGGTGGTTAGTGACAGTGGAATTCTACAGAGAAAAGCCTGTATTTACAGTAATCATTCTTATGTGGAGGTGAGTTATTTCCACAAATACAATTTTTCTTGTGTATACCAATCATTTTAGTTCATAACTACAGTTTCTACTCCGGTGTTGATAGATAGAGTTGATAATATTTGACCTCTATCTTTTTCCTTTATTCTGCATGGGACTGGTGAATTTGTTGCCTGGAAATAGTCCCAATGAGAAGTACGAGTAGGGTTCATAGGTCCAAACAGGGAGAATGAAACCACTTGAAAACAGAATAGTCCCTTAAAACTTTCAAGTCTTCTGTCCTGGAGAAGGAACTGGGAACAGTGAAGATGAACTAGTGATGGCCTCTCAGAGCCTTGGCTTGAAGCTTAGAATACTTAGGTTTAAGAAGGAACTGGAAAAGAAGTATTAGGGAGGAACAAATCACGGATGCTGCTGTGTGGAAGCGCAAAGTCTGAACTCGAGAGGGGCTTTGTCCTCTTCTTCTTTGTGTTTGTGTTTCTCCTAAAGGATATCGCTTGTTCAAAACTAAAAGCCCACCTTTTAGTCCAAGTGTGTCTGTAGCACTGGTGGGGCCATCCTTGATGAAGAGTGAGTGGGTGAGTGCACACCAGCACAGTATTCCTGGAACGATTCTGAAGGACACATGGTTAGTGAGCTTGAGGCTCACTGACCCTCAAGGCTGTGTTCTGGCACAAGCCACGAGGGTAGGGACAGAGCTTCCTCGGGACATGGGCTTCAAATGCAGTGTTTTTCCTTCACAACTGTGCTTATGGTTACAGCCTGTGGTGCTGGACCCTGCCTGACATCTGCTGAGCCACGGTAAATTTCGCTGGTTCATGCTCCCTTGTGTCTTGTGTATCTCCAAGACTTGTTGTGATTTTACCTGGTGGTAATCACTTTGCAGATGCTTCTTTAAACTGTGTGTAGTTGGTAGTTGTCAAAGTAACAAAGATGAGGAGAACAATTCTCTGGGAACTGGGAATGGCTGACGTACTTCTGCAATTGAGCCAGAGCTTTCTCTCAGCTCCATGGTTCCACCTAGACCAGAACTCCATGATAAATTAGGAATGTTTAACAAATTTGTATTTTAGTTGGAAAAATTGAATATATTTCTATTTCTCCTGGGGTTGGAGATTTTTATATATACAAAATGGAAGCAATCAGACATTGCCTGAAGTACTTGGATGGGGAGGGTTCTATTAGCAGATCCCATGTCATGAGCAACTGACATATCTTGTACACTGTCTTAAATGTAAGGTTAGAGTTGTTTCAAATGACAAAACATGCAACACTGATATTTGAGTGGAAAGCACATAAATTGTGTAAAACGTGTAGGTTTTGCTACGTGTATGACTGAAGCTCTTTTCTGTGTAACATGGCATTTTCCTTCTGATGATTCAGGCCAATGGAAGGGTAGCTGAAGACAACCCTTTGAAAAGGAAACCAGGGTGTCTAGTTTGGATTCTATACATTCGAGTCAGTGACATTGTGCATGTGAAACAATGCCAGCAAACCCAGAAGTAAAAGAGTAGTGAGTGGGGACAAAGGTGGGTATGGTCTTGCATGGTAAACTCTCGCTCATTTGTGACTTGTATCTCTGGTAACTCTGAAAGGAAACCCATAGTGTGGCGGTGTGAATTTCCATGTCAGGAAACAGGACCTTGGATCAATGTCACCCCGGTTCTTTTCTGTTCTTTATCAGCTGAGATGTGCCTTGTGCTTGGAGCTGAGTTGCTTTAGGATATTTTCCAGAAAGATCTAAGATATTAACTTGGATGGTGGTCAGAGAGAATTGTCCTTGTGTTGGGACAAGTGGCATGATGCCTTCCATAGCTGTGCTGAAATAACGGGAGTTTGGGAGATGTTAGCAAGTACCCATCCATGCCCACACTCTACAGAAAGAGTCCAGTGCTCCTGGGATGAGCTTTGGTCAGGAAGAGCAAGGAATCTTTTCCCCTAGAGTAGGGATAACTAGATGCCAAAACTGAAGACTGATGTCTGGCTCTTGGTATGACCTCGCCCTTCTTCAGCCTAAAGAGTGCTGATGAAGCCTCCCACAGGACCAGACTTCTCTAACATTCGGTACTGAATCAAGAAGAGCTGAATAGCACTGTGATCACTGTAGAATCTCACCCTTGTTCAAGGTAGTCTTAGATGCACTGGATAATATAAAAGGAGGGACTCCAAAGCTGCTCTCCTGCTTGTCCTATGAGGTGGCAGGGTTTGTTTCCCTCAATTAGTTTTCCACCATGATGTCTGTTTGCAAAGCAAGGGGCTCCTCTCTCAATTTCTCTGTCCTCTGGGCTGTTGAACATGTCAGAAGCAGTAACAGTTGACTTTATAAGTAAGGAGCCGGGAGTTGTCCATTAGGATGGATTTAAGTCTGTTCTCCCAGAATCTCAGAAAATCCACTGGTGGCCATAGCATCTTGGAGGTAGACAGATAAGGTGAGGAATGCAGAATTCATAGATGTGGAATCTTTTTCCCCCAGAAGCTTTGCAGTTCCAACACTAAGAGGACAGGATAGGTCATGTCCATATGGATGGGTGCCTTCCCATGTGAGGGAAGACCTGCGGGTCTCCAGTACAATCGGCATGATCCTGAAGGCTAATGTGTAAACTAGACTGTTCTTCTACTGAATGTAAGCGGCTTCTAGTCTCGCTCTCCTCTAGAAATCCCTTTACATGTGCCCTCATAGATGTGTTTTGCAGGGCATGTGGCTCAGATAAAGGTCACCATACCAGTATAGCAAATCCTTGGTCTTCCTGTCAGAAGCGACTTTGTCGAGGTTACAGGGAGAAATTCCCACCCCCTTAGAAGCTGAAATGACTTCTAAGTCAGGAAGGGAAAGCCACAGGTCTGTGTGAAGGAAGTCTTTAGATGTGAGCATAGCCACTCAATTGTGGAGAAATTGAGAATGCCCTCTGTGTTCTTATCAGTCTTGAGGATCATAAAGGAATAGTAAAATTGTTAGAAATTTCACTTGTTCTGTGACCTGCTGTGATTTGATTTTGCCTGGTGACAGAAACCAGTGAGAATATTGATGGGGGTTATATGATACTCTATTGGGAAGTTTCCAATGTTAAATTTTGTATCTACAGTGAAGATACTCAGTATGGAATCTTGGAGAAAGGAAGACATGGATATTTTCTGAGAATTGTGCCTATTCATTTGAAACTTACTGAACAGTTTAATGTTTTCAACCTCTGTATTGTGGAATGCTAAGATTCTAGAATTCTATGAAGATGTGTAGGATATTTGCTTTGATTTTTTAAATTTTTAGATGGAGGTTTTGAGTGCCAGAAGAGATATGGGGACCGTTTGATAAAATAGAAAGGAAATGAGGCTCACTCAGTCTTCCAGAGACACACTAACTGAAAGAATGGAAAAGAATCACATCTTACAGTGGGGAAGAGCAGAAGTGTAAGATTGTTGTCATGTGGTAGACCGTAGGCAGCCTTGTTCTGCCCTTTCTAGCCAGGCTTGCCTTTCCGCGAGTGGTTCACCTTTATCAGCCTCTACCTTCTTGAACTGTTTTTTTTTTATCTTTAGAGATGACAACTCTCTAGATTTCTGAGTGCCCATCCTCTTCTCTTTCTCTGTCCAACTTCCTTGTCTTAGTTTCCCTTCTGAATATATTTGTACCCCTTCCTGGCAGTAAAAGACCCTCTGTACTTTGTATCAGTGGACAAGCAGTCTTGTTTCCTGCTTTTCTCCCTAACTTCACGTGTCACCTATGATTCCCTGTTCTTTGCATGAGGATTGGGCATTTTATTGGGTCACTCTTTGTCTACAGCCTTCAGATACTTTCCTAGGAGGTTTCACAGGGCTATTGAACTGGTTGGTGACTGAGTGAAGTGAAGAGAGAAGGGACTGCAGCAGGTGTTAGTGAGCTGACCCATTAGAGACGACTCAGTCCTGAGCTTGCTGGGTCCACTTGAGGGGCCATGAGCAGTGTATCTCAGAATGTCCCTCTGGGTGAAGAGTTTGGCTGCTTACCCCCAACATGGTCAGTTGCACTACTCTTAGCTTTCCCCCATAGTATTTCCTGGAAGTGTTGAGATGGGACTCTGGAAAGGAAACAATTGGGAAGTGAGAATGGAGTGAGGGTGATATTCCTAATAGCTCAGCTGCTGTCAAACCCACCTGACTCTGCTTCTCAGAGGGCGAGGACCTGTCCTGATACGACCTAGAGCAAAGGAGCTTCCTGTTTCTTTCTTATGATGGAGAGCTGCCTTCTTGGAAGAAATGTGACACTAATGTGCCCCCTATTATCTGCATGCAGATATATCTTTTTTCCTGTTCAGATATCATTGAAGGAGCAAGTCAGAGATTATTTTGTGCTTCTTATTTTGTGTGAACTTGGTTACTTGACCTTTTCCATTTGGGAGGTGTGAGAAGGGCTTGTGTGGCCCGTGACTACAGAGAGTTCCAAGTTTCCCTCAAAGCCTGTGCCCAACAGAGGCCTGGGGATGGGTTGATGTGTGAAATTGAATTGGCTGATAATGGGGCCTGGGAGCAGATATGAGCTTTCTGTTTTGCTGTGTGGAAATTCGTCCCTTGAACTGCAGAGGGTGCCTGTACTTGGATTCTTTTCTCTTTGAATTTGTCTGTTTCCCATGAAATTCTGCTTGTTTCTAATCTATGAGTGACCTCCTTAAGACCTAAGCCTACTTTAAATGCAACTTCTCCAAAAGCCTTTTTCTCTCCAGACAACAGCTCTGCAGGGTCTTCCTTGAATGAGTAAAGTGTGTGGATGTCTTTTGGGCACCTGTCTCCCCTCTGAAGGACATGCCTCATGGTCCCTGCATTGCACAAACTTCAGTGATCATCTGATATGGGCTATCATAGGCAGGCTCTGTCTGGATGTTCAGGATCTTTTCCTTCGCAGCTCATTGCTCCCATTAGCCTGAGGTGAGGGACCCTACCTGGCAGCTCTGCTGGGCGACAGTGGATTTCCCTGGCTAGCCCCTTGTGATGAGGTGCATTGTCCAAGTTTGTGATCCACCTTGGTAAGCGATGGTATCTCCATAGGAATGGGTCAACTGCTGAATCTCCTAGAGATGTAGGTGATCAGAACAGTTTCCTGAAAACTGGAATCACAATTTGTTGACCAGCCTAGGGAACACAGAGAAGAGAGTTGTAACTGATGGCAAGAAACCTGTGAGCATAGTCTTCTGTTGGTCACCCTTAGGCCACAGGTGGCTTGCTGTCACCAGAAACCC
>NW_025959546.1:0-29649 GCF_023159225.1 Perognathus longimembris pacificus
TCCATCTGTTTTTATTCTCAGAAGGTTTACTCCCTGACATACAGCTGCCTACCCCCTTCGTAAGTGCAGGTCCTAAATGAGCTTTTTTCTCTGTTCCCTCACCACAATCCAGATTCTTATGGGGAGTTACCAGTACAGTAACCATACCAGGAAGTACTTAATTTATTAAGCTACTGCTTTTCTTAATCTCAGTGGAGATATTTACTGATGAACAGCTACCTACGCAGCATGTTCATGTCGTCCCTAAATGAGCTTTTATCTCTCTCCCCTCACCACAAATCAGATTATTCTGAGGAGTTCCCAGTACATTATCCTTTCCCCTGTGTAATTACCTTAACAAGCTCCAGCTGTTTTTATTCTCAGAAGGTTTACTCCCTGATATACAGCTGCCTACCCCCTTCGTAAGTGCACGTCCTAAATGAGCTTTTTTCTCTGTTCCCTCACCACAATCCAGATTCTTTTGGGGAGTTACCAGTACAGTAACCATACCAGGAAGTACTTAATTTATTAAGCTACTGCTTTTCTTAATCTCAGTGGAGATATTTACTGATAAACAGCTACCTATGCAGCATGTTCATGTCGTTCCTAAATGAGCTTTTATCTCTCTCCCCTCACCACAAACCAGATTCTTCTGAGGAGTTCCCAGTACATTATCCTTTCCCCTGTGTAATTACCTTAACAAGCTCCAGCTGTTTTTATTCTCAGAAGGTTTACTCCCTGATATACAGCTGCCTACCCCCTTCGTAAGTGCAGGTCCTAAATGAGCTTTTTACTCTGTTCCCTCACCACAATCCAGATTCTTTTGGGGAGTTACCAGTACAGTAACCATACCAGGAAGTACTTAATTTATTAAGCTACTGCTTTTCTTAATCTCAGTGGAGATATTTACTGATAAACAGCTACATACGCAGCATGTTCCTGTCGTTCCTAAATGAGCTTTTATCTCTCTCCCCTCACCACAAATCAGATTCTTCTGAGGAGTTCCCAGTACATTATCCTTTCCCCTGTGTAATTACCTTAACAAGCTCCAGCTGTTTTTATTCTCAGAAGGTTTACTCCCTGATATACAGCTGCCAAACCCTTCGTAAGTGCAGGTCATAAATGAGCTTTTTTCTCTGTTCCCTCACCACAATCCAGATTCTTTTGGGGAGTTACCAGTACAGTAACCATACCAGGAAGTACTTAATTTATTAAGCTACTGCTTTTCTTAATCTCAGTGGAAATATTTACTGATAAACAGCTACCTACGCAGCATGTTCATGTCGTTCCTAAATGAGCTTTTATCTCTCTCCCCTCACCACAAATCAGATTCTTCTGAGGAGTTCACAGTACATTATCCTTTCCCCTGTGTAATTACCTTAACAAGCTCCAGCTGGTTTTATTCTCAGAAGGTTTACTCCCTGATACACAGCTGCCTACCCCCTTCGTAAGTGCAGGTCCTAAATGAGCTTTTTTCTCTGTTCCCTCACCACAATCCAGATTGTTTTGGGGAGTTACCAGTACAGTAACCATACCAGGAAGTACTTAATTTATTAAGCTACTGCTTTTCTTAATCTCAGTGGAGATATTTACTGATAAACAGCTACCTATGCAGCATGTTCATGTCGTTTCTAAATGAGCTTTTATCTCTCTCCCCTCACCACAAATCAGATTCTTCTGAGGAGTTCCCAGTACATTATCCTTTCCCCTGTGTAATTACCTTAATAAGCTCCAGCTGTTTTTATTCTCAGAAGGTTTACTCCCTGATAAACAGCTGCCTAACCCTTCGTAAGTGCAGGTCATAAATGAGCTTTTTTCTCTGTTCCCTCACCACAATCCAGATTCTTTTGGGGAGTTACCAGTACAGTAACCATACCAGAAGTACTAAATTTATTAAGCTACTGCTTTTCTTAATCTCAGTGGAGATATTTACTGATAAACAGCTACGTACGCATCATGTTCATGTCGTTCCTAAATGAGCTTTTATCTCTCTCCCCTCACCACAAATCAGACTCTTCTGAGGAGTTCCCAGTACATTATCCTTTCCCCTGTGTAATTACTTTAACAAGCTCCAGCTGTTTTTATTCTCAGAAGGTTTACTCCCTGATAAACAGCTGCCTACCCCCTTCGTAAGTGCAGGTCCTAAATGAGCTATTTTCTCTGATCCCTCACCACAATCCATATTCTTTTGGGGAGTTACCAGTACAGGAACCATACCAGGAAGTACTTAATTTATTAAGCTACTGCTTTTCTTAATCTCAGTGGAGATATTTACTGATAAACAGCTACCTACGCAGCATGTTCATGTCGTTCCTAAATGAGCTATAATCTCTCTCCCCTCACCACAAATCAGATTCTTCTGAGGAGTTCCCAGTACATTATCCTTTCCCCTGTGTAATTACCTTAACAGGCTCCAGCTGTTTTAATTCTCAGAAGGTTTACTCCCTGATATACAGCTGCCTACGCCCTTCGTAAGTGCAGGTCCTAAATGAGCTTTTTTCTCTGTTCCCGCACCACTATCCAGATTCTTTTGGGGAGTTACCAGTACAGTAACCATACCAGGAAGTACTTTATTTATTAAGCTAAAGCTTTTCTTAATCTCAGTGGAGATATTTACTGATAAACAGCTACCAACGCAGCATGTTCATGTCGTTCCTAAATGAGCTTTTATCTCTCTCCCCTCACCACAAATCAGATTCTTCTGAGGAGTTGCCGGTACATTATCCTTTCCCCTGTGTAATTACCTTAAGAAGCTCCAGCTGTTTTTATTCTCAGATGGTTTACTCCCTGATATACAGCTGCCTACCCCCTTCGTAAGTGCAGGTCCTAAACGAGCTTTTTTCTCTGTTCCCTCACCAAAATCCAGATTCTTTTGGGGAGTTACCAGTACAGTAACCATACCAGGAAGTACTTAATTTATTAAGCTACTGCTTTTTTTAATCTCAGTGGAGATATTTACTGATAAACAGCTACCTACGCAGCAGGTTCATGTCGTTCCTAAATGAGCTTTTATCTCTCTCCCCTCACCACAAATCAGATTCTTCTGAGGAGTTCCCAGTACATTATCCTTTCCCCTGTGTAATTACCTTAACAAGCTGCAGGTGTTTTTATTCAGGGAAGGTTTACTCCCTGACATACAGCTGCCTACCCCCTTCGTAAGTGCAGGTCCTAAATGAGCTTTTTTCTCTGTTCCCTCACCACAATCCAGATTCTTTTGGGGGTTACCTTTACAGTAACCATACCAGGAAGTACTTAATTTATTAAGCTACTGCTTTTCTTAATCTCAGTGGAGATATTTACTGATAAACAGCTACCTACGCAGCATGTTCCTGTCGTTCCTAAATGAGCTTTTATCTCTCTCCCCTCACCACAAATCAGATTCTTCTGAGGAGTTCCCAGTACATTATCCTTTCCCCTGTGTAATTACCTTAACAAGCTCCAGCTGTTTTTATTCTCAGAAGGTTTACTCCCTGATATACAGCTGCCTACCCCCTTCGTAAGTGCAGGTCCTAAATGAGCTTTTTTCTCTGTTCACTCACCACAATCCAGATTCTTTTGGAGAGTTACCAGTACAGTAACCATACCAGGAAGTACTTAATTTATTAAGCTACTGCTTTTCTTAATCTCAGTGGAGATATTTACAGATAAACAGCTACGTACGCAGCATGTGCATGTCGTTCCTAAATGAGCTTTTATCTCTCTCCCCTCACCACAAATCAGATTCTTCTGAGGAGTTCCCAGTACATAATCCTTTCCCATGTGTAATTACCTTAACAAGCTCCAGCTGTTTTTATTCTCAGAAGGTTTACTCCCTGATATACAGCTGCCAACCCCCTTCGTAAGTGCAGGTCCTAAATGAGCTTTTTTCTCTGTTCCCTCACCACAATCCAGATTCTTTTGGGGTGTTACCAGTACAGTAACCATACCAGAAAGTACTTAATTTATTAAGCTACTGCTTTTCTTAATCTCAGTGGAGATATTTACTGATAAACAGCTACGTACGCAGCAGGTTCCTTTCGTTCCTAAATGAGCTTTTATCTCTCTCCCCTCACCACAAATCAGACTCTTCTGAGGAGTTCCCAGTACATTATCCTTTCCCCTGTGTAATTACTTTAACAAGCTCCAGCTGTTTTTATTCTCAGAAGGTTTACTCCCTGATATACAGCTGCCTACCCTCTTCGTAAGTGCAGGTCCTAAATGAGCTTTTTTCTCTGATCCCTCACCACAATCCAGATTCTTTTGGGGAGTTACCAGTACAGGAACCATACCAGGAAGTACTTAATTTATTAAGCTACTGCTTTTCTTAATCTCAGTGGTGATATTTACTGATATTCAGCTACCTACGCAGCATGTTCATGTCTTTCCTAAATGAGCTTTTATCTCTCTCCCCTCACCACAAATCAGATTCTTCTGAGGAGTTCCCAGTACATTATCCTTTCCCCTGTGTAATTACCTTAACTAGATCCAGCTGTTTTTATTCTCAGAAGGTTTACTCCCTGATATACAGCTGCCTACCCCCTTCGTAAGTACAGGTCCTAAATGAGCTTTTTTCTCTGTTCCTTCACCACAATCCAGGTTCTTTTGGGGAGGTACCAGTACAGTAACCATACCAGGAAGTACTTAATTTATTAAGCTACAGCTTTTCTTAATCTCAGTGGACATATTTACTCATAAACAGCTACCTACGCAGCATGTTCATGTCGTTCGTAAATGAGCTTTTATCTCTCTCCCCTCACCACAAATCAGATTCTTCTGAGGAGTTCCCAGTACATTATCCTTTCCCCTGTGTAATTACCTTAACAAGCTCCAGCTGTTTTTATTCAGAAGGTTTACTCCCTGACATACAGCTGCCTACCCCCTTCGTAAGTGCAGGTCCAAAATGAGCTTTTTTCTCTGTTCCCTCAACACAATCCAGATTCTTTTGGGGAGTTAACAGTACAGTAACCATACCAGGAAGTACTTAATTCATTAAGCTACTGCTTTTCTTAATCTCAGTGGAGATATTTACTGATAAACAGCTACCTACGCAGCATGTTCATGTCGTTCCTAAATGAGCTTTTATCTCTCTCCCCTCACCACAAATCAGATTCTTCTGAGGAGTTCCCAGTACATTATCCTTTCCCCTGTGTAATTACCTTAAAAGCTCCAGCTGTTTTTATTCTCAGAAGGTTTACTCCCTGATATACAGCTGCCTACCCCCTTCGTAAGTGCAGGTCTTAAATGAGCTTTTTTCTCTGTTCCCTCACCACAATCCAGATTCTTATGGGGAGTTACCAGTACAGTAACCATACCTGGAAGTACTTAATTTATTAAGCTACTGCTTTTCTTAATCTCAGTGGAGATATTTACTGATAAACAGCTACCTACGCAGCATGTTCATGTCGTTCCTAAATGAGCTTTTATCTCTCTCCCCTCACCACAAACCAGATTCTTCTGAGGAGTTCCCAGTACATTATCCTTTCCCCTGTGTAATTACCTTAACAAGCTCCAGCTGGTTTTATTCTCAGAAGGTTTACTCCCGGATATACAGCTGCCTTCCCCCTTCGTAAGTGCAGGTCCTAAATGAGCTTTTTTCTCTGTTCCCTCACCACAATCCAGATTCTTTGGGGAGTTACCAGTACAGTAACCATACCAGGAAGTACTTAATTTATTAAGCTACTGCTTTTCTTATTCTCAGTGGAGATATTTACTGATAAACAGCTACCTACTCAGCATGTTTATGTCGTTCCTAAATGAGCTTTTATCTCTCTCCCCTCACCACAAATCAGATTCTTCTGAGGAGTTCCCAGTACATTATCCTTTCCCCTGTGTAATTACCTTAACAAGCTCCAGCTTTTTTTATTCTCAGAGGGTTTACTCCCTGATATACTGCTGCCTACCCCCTTCGTAAGTGCAGTTCCTAAATGAGCTTTTTCTATGTTCCCTCACCACCATCCAGATTCTTTTGGGGAGTTACCAGTACAGTAACCATACCAGGAAGTACTTAATTTATTAAGCTACTGTTTTTCTTAATCTCAGTGGAGATATTTACTGATAAACAGCTACATACGCAGCATGTTCATGTCGTTCCTAAATGAGCTTTTATTTCTCTCCCCTCACCACAAATCAGATTCTTCTGAGGAGTTCCCTGTACATTATCCTTTCCCCTTTGTAATTACCTTAACAAGCTCTAGCTGTTTTTATTCTCAGAAGGTTTACTCCCTGATATACAGCTGCCTACCCCCTTCGTAAGTGCAGGTCCTAAATGAGCATTTTTCTCTGTTCCCTCACCACAATTCAGATTCTTTTGGGGAGTTACCAGTACAGTAACCATACCAGGAAGTACTTAATTTATTAAGCTACTGCTTTTCTTAATCTCAGTGGAGATATTTACTGATAAACAGCTACCTACGCAGCATGTTCATGTCGTTCCTAAATGAGCTTTATCTCTCTCCCCTCACCACAAATCAGATTCTTCTGAGGAGTTCCCAGTACATTATCCTTTCCGCTGTGTAAGTACCTTAACAAGCTCCAGCTGTTTTTATTCTCAGAAGGTTTACTCCCTAATATACAGCTGCCTACCCCCTTCGTAAGTGCAGGTCCTAAATGAGCTATTTTCTCTGTTCCCTCACCACAATCCAGATTCTTTTGGGGAGTTACCAGTACAGTAACCATACCAGGAAGTACTTAATTTCTTAAGCTACTGCTTTTCTTAATCTCAGTGGAGATATTTACTGATAAACAGCTACCTACGCAGCATGTTCATGTCGTTCCTAAATGAGCTTTTATCTCTCTCCCCTCACCACAAATCAGATTCTTCTGAGGAGTTCCCAGTACATTATCCTTTCCCCTGTGTAATTACATTAACAAGCTCCAGCTGTTTTTATTCTCAGAAGGTTTACTCCCTGATATACCGCTGCCTACCCCCTTCGTAAGTGCAGGTCCTAAAGGAGCTTTTTTCTCTGTTCACTCACCACAATCCAGATTCTTTTGGGGAGTTACCAGTACAGTAACCATACCAGGAAGTACTTAATTTATTAAGCTACTGCTTTTCTTAATCTCAGTGGAGATATTTACTGATAAACAGCTACCTACGCAGCATGTTCATGTCGTTCCTAAATGAGCTTTTATCTCTCTCCCCTCACCACAAATCAGATTCTTCTGAGGAGTTCCAGGTACATTATCCTTTCCCCTGTGTAATTACCTTAACAAGCTCCAGCTGTTTTTATTCTCAGAAGGTTGACTCCCTGATATACAGCTGCCCACCCCCTTCGTAATTGCAGGTCCTAAATGAGCTTTTTTCTCTGTTCCCTCACCACAATCCAGATTCTTTTGGGGAGTTACCAGTACAGTAACCATACCTGGAAGTACTTAATTTCTTAAGCTACTGCTTTTCTTAATCTCAGTGGAGATATTTACTGATAAACAGCTACCTACGCAGCATGTTCATGTCGTTCCTAAATGAGCTTTTATCTCTCTCCCCTCACCACAAATCAGATTCTTCTGAGGAGTTCCTAGTACATTATCCTTTCCCCTGTGTAATTACCTTAACAAGCTCCAGCTGTTTTTATTCTCAGAATGTTTACTCCCTGATACACAGCTGCCTACCCCCTTCGTAAGTGCAGGTCATAAATGAGCTTTTTTCTCTGTTCCCTCACCACAATCCAGATTCTTTTGGGGAGTTACCAGTACAGTAACCATACCAGGAAGTACTTAATTTATTAAGCTACTGCTTTTCTTAATCTCAGTGGAGATATTTACTGATAAACAGCTACGTACGCAGCATGTGCATGTCGTTCGTATATGAGCTTTTATCTCTCTCCCCTCACCACAAATCAGATTCTTCTGAGGAGTTCCCAGTACATTATCCTTTCCCATGTGTAATTACCTTAACAAGCTCCAGCTGTTTTTATTCTCAGAAGGTTTACTGCCTGATATACAGCTGCCTACCCCCTTCGTAAGTGCAGGTCCTAAATGAGCTTTTTTCTCTGTTCCCTCAGCACAATCCAGATTCTTTTGGGGTGTTACCAGTACAGTAACCATACCAGAAAGTACTTAATTTATTAAGCTACTGCTTTTCTTAATCTCAGTGGAGATATTTACTGATAAACAGCTACGTACGCAGCAGGTTCCTGTCGTTCCTAAATGAGCTTTTATCTCTCTCCCCTCACCACAAATCAGACTCTTCTGAGGAGTTCCCAGTACATTATCCTTTCCCCTGTGTAATTACTTTAACAAGCTCCAGCTGTTTTTATTCTCAGAAGGTTTACTCCCTGATATACAGCTGCCTACCCTCTTCGTAAGTGCAGGTCCTAAATGAGCTTTTTTCTCTGTTCCTCAGCACAATCCAGATTCTTTTGGGGTGTTACCAGTACAGTAACCATACCAGGAAGTACTTAATTTATTAAGCTACAGCTTTTCTTAATCTCAGTGGACATATTTACTCATAAACAGCTACCTACGCAGCATGTTCATGTCGTTCGTAAATGAGCTTTAATCTCTCTCCCCTCACCACAAATCAGATTCTTCTGAGGAGTTCCCAGTACATTATCCTTTCCCCTGTGTAATTACCTTAACAGGCTCCAGCTGTTTTAATTCTCAGAAGGTTTACTCCCTGATATACAGCTGCCTACGCCCTTCGTAAGAGCAGGTCCTAAATGAGCTTTTTTCTCTGTTCCGTCACCACTATCCAGATTCTTTTGGGGAGTTACCAGTACAGTAACCATACCAGGAAGTACTTAATTATTAAGCTACTGCTTTTCTTAATCTCAGTGGAGATATTTACTGATAAACAGCTACCAACGCAGCATGTTCATGTCGTTCCTAAATGAGCTTATATCTCTCTCTTCCTCACCACAAATCAGATTCGTCTGAGGAGTTGCCGGTACATTATCCTTTTCCCTGTGTAATTACCTTAACAAGCTCCAGCTGTTTTTATTCTCAGATGGTTTACTCCCTGATATGCAGCTGCCTACCCCCTTCGTAAGTGCGGGTCTTAAATGAGCTTTTTTCTCTGTTCCCTCACCACAATCCAGATTCTTTTGGGGAGTTACCAGTACAGTAACCATACCAGGAAGTACTTAATTTATTAAGCTACTGCTTTTTTAATCTCAGTGGAGATATTTACTGATAAACAGCTACCTACGCAGCATGTTCATGTCATTCCTAAATGAGTTTTTATCTCTCTCCCCTCACCACAAGTCAGATTCTTCTGAGGAGTTCCCAGTATATTATCCTTTCCCCTGTGTAATTACCTTAACAAGCTCCAGCTGTTTTTATTCAGGGAAGGTTTACTCCCTGATATACAGCTGCCTACCTCCTTCGTAAGTGCAGGTCCTAAATGTGCTTTTTTCTCTGTTCCCTCACCACAATCCAGATTCTTTTGGGGAGGTACCAGTACAGTAACCATACCAGGAAGTACTTAATTTATTAAGCTACTGCTTTTTTTAATCTCAGTGGAGATATTTACTGATAAACAGCTACCTACGCAGCATGTTCATGTCGTTCCTAAATGAGCTTTTATCTCTCTCCCCTACCACAAATCAGATTCTTCTGAGGAGTTCCCAGTACATTATCCTTTCCCCTGTGTAATTACCTTAACAAGCTCCAGCTGTTTTTATTCAGGGAAGGTTTACTCCCTGACATACAGCTGCCTACCCCCTTCGAAGGGCAGGTCCTAAATGAGCTTTTTTCTCTGTTCCCTCACCACAATCCAGATTCTTTTGGGGAGTTACCAGTACAGTAACCATACCAGGAAGTACTTAATTTATTAAGCTACTGCGTTTCTTAATCTCAGTGGAGATATTTACTGATAAACAGCTACCTACGCAGCATGTTCATGTCGTTCCTAAATGAGCTTTTATCTCTCTCCCCTCACCACAAATCAGATTCTTCTGAGGCGTTCCCAGTACATTATCCTTTCCCCTGTGTAATTACCTTAACAAGCTCCAGCTGTTTTTATTCTCAGAAGGTTTACTCCCTGATATACAGCTGCCTACCCCCTTCGTAAGTGCAGGTCTTAAATGAGCTTTTTTCTCTGTTCCCTCACCACAATCCAGATTCTTTTGGGGAGTTACCAGTACAGTAACCATACCAGGAAGTAATTAATTTATTAAGCTACTGCTTTTCTTAATCTCAGTGGAGATATTTACTGATGAACAGCTACCTACGCAGCATGTTCATGTCGTCCCTAAATGAGCTTTTATCTCTCTCCCCTCACCACAAATCAGATTATTCTGAGGAGTTCCCAGTACATTATCCTTTCCCCTGTATAATTACCTTAACAAGCTCCAGCTGTTTTTATTCTCAGAAGGTTTACTCCCTGATATACAGCTGCCTACCCCCTTCGTAAGTGCAGGTCCTAAATGAGCTTTTTTCTCTGTTCCCTCACCACAATCCAGATTCTTTTGGGGAGTTACCAGTACAGTAACCATACCAGGAAGTACTTAATTTATTAAGCTACTGCTTTTCTTAATCTCAGTGGAGATATTTACTTATAAACAGCTACCTACGCAGCATGTTCATGTCGTTCCTAAATGAGCTTTTATCTCTCTCCCCTCACCACAAATCAGATTCTTCTGAGGAGTTCCCAGTACATTATCCTTTCCCCTGTGTAATTACCTTAACAAGCTCCAGCTGTTTTTATTCTCAGAAGGTTTACTCTCTGATATACAGCTGCCTACCCCCTTCGTAAGTGCAGGTCCTAAATGGGCTTTTTTCTCTGTTCCCTCACCACAATCCAGATTCTTTTGGGGAGTTACCAGTACAGTAACCATACCAGGAAGTACTTAATTTATTAACCTACTGCTTTTCTTAATCTCAGTGGAGATATTTACTGATAAACAGCTACCTACGCAGCATGTTCATGTCGTTCCTAAATGAGCTTTTATCTCTCTCCCCTCACCACAAACCAGATTCTTCTGAGGAGTTCCCAGTACATTATCCTTTCCCCTGTGTAATTACCTTAACAAGCTCCAGCTGGTTTTATTCTCAGAAGGTTTACTCCCGGATATACAGCTGCCTTCCCCCTTCGTAAGTGCAGGTCCTAAATGAGCTTTTTTCTCTGTTTCCTCACCACAATCCAGATTCTTTGGGGAGTTACCAGTACAGTAACCATACCAGGAAGTACTTCATTTATTAAGCTACTGCTTTTCTTATTCTCAGTGGAGATATTTACTGATAAACAGCTACCTACTCAGCATGTTTATGTCGTTCCTAAATGAGCTTTTATCTCTCTCCCCTCACCACAAATCAGATTCTTCTGAGGAGTTCCCAGTACATTATCCTTTCCCCTGTGTAATTACCTTAACAAGCTCCAGCTTTTTTTATTCTCAGAGGGTTTACTCCCTGATATACTGCTGCCTACCCCCTTCGTAAGTGCAGTTCCTAAATGAGCTTTTTTCTCTGTTCCCTCACCACAATCCAGATTGTTTTGGGGAGTTACCAGTACAGTAACCATACCAGGAAGTACTTAATTTATTAAGCTACTGCTTTTCTTAATCTCAGTGGAGATATTTACTGATAAACAGCTACCTAGGCAGCATGTTCATGTCGTTCCTAAATGAGCTTTTATCTCTCTCCCCTCACCACAAATCCGATTCTTCTGAGGAGTTCCCAGTACATTATCCTTTCCCCTGTGTAATTACCTTAACAAGGTCCAGCTGTTTTTATTCTCAGAAGGTTTACTCCCTGATAAACAGCTGCCTAACCCTTCGTAAGTGCAGGTCATAAATGAGCTTTTTTCTCTGTTCCCTCACCACAATCCAGATTCTTTTGGGGAGTTACCAGTACAGTAACCATACCAGGAAGTACTTAATTTATTAAGCTACTGCTTTTCTTAATCTCAGTGGAGATATTTACTGATAAACATCTACGTACGCAGCATGTGCATGTCGTTCGTATATGAGCTTTTATCTCTCTCCCCTCACCACAAATCAGATTCTTCTGAGGAGTTCCCAGTACATTATCCTTTCCCATGTGTAATTACCTTAACAAGCTCCAGCTGTTTTTATTCTCAGAAGGTTTACTCCCTGATATACAGCTGCCTACCCCCTTCGTAAGTGCAGGTCCTAAATGAGCTTTTTTCTCTGTTCCCTCAGCACAATCCAGATTCTTTTGGGGTGTTACCAGTACAGTAACCATACCAGAAAGTACTAAATTTATTAAGCTACTGCTTTTCTTAATCTCAGTGGAGATATTTACTGATAAACAGCTACGTACGCAGCATGTTCATGTCGTTCCTAAATGAGCTTTTATCTCTCTCCCCTCACCACAAATCAGACTCTTCTGAGGAGTTCCCAGTACATTATCCTTTCCCCTGTGTAATTACTTTAACAAGCTCCAGCTGTTTTTATTCTCAGAAGGTTTACTCCCTGATATACAGCTGCCTACCCCCTTCGTAAGTGCAGGTCCTAAATGAGCGTTTTTCTCTGATCCCTCACCACAATCCAGATTCTTTTGGGGAGTTACCAGTACAGTAACCATACCAGGAAGTACTTAATTTATTAAGCTACTGCTTTTCTTAATCTCAGTGGTGATATTTACTGATAATCAGCTACCTACGCAGCATGTTCATGTCTTTCCTAAATGAGCTTTTATCTCTCTCCCCTCACCACAAATCAGATTCTTCTGAGGAGTTCCCAGTACATTATCCTTTCCCCTGTGTAATTACCTTAACTAGCTCCAGCTGTTTTTATTCTCAGAAGGTTTACTCCCTGATATACACCTGTCTACCCCCTTCGTAAGTACAGGTCCTAAATGAGCTTTTGTCTCTGTTCCTTCACCACAATCCAGGTTCTTTTGGGGAGGTACCAGTACAGTAAACATACCAGGAAGTACATAATTTATTAAGCTACAGCTTTTCTAAATCTCAGTGGACATATTTACTGATAAACAGCTACCTACGCAGCATGTTCATGTCGTTCCTAAATGAGCTTTAATCTCTCTCCCCTCACCACAAATCAGATTCTTCTGAGGAGTTCCCAGTACATTATCCTTTCCCCTGTGTAATTGCCTTAACAGGCTCCAGCTGTTTTAATTCTCAGAAGGTTTACTTCCTGATATACAGCTGCCTACGCCCTTCGTAAGTGCAGGTCCTAAATGAGCTTTTTTCTCTGTTCCCGCACCACTATCCAGATTCTTTTGGGGAGTTACCAGTACAGTAACCATACCAGGAAGTACTTAATTTATTAAGCTACTGCTTTTCTTTTCTCAGTGGAGATATTTACTGATAAACAGCTACCATCGCAGCATGTTCATGTCGTTCCTAAATGAGCTTTTATCTCTCTCCCCTCACGACAAATCAGATTTTTCTGAGGAGTTGCCGGTACATTATCCTTTCCCCTATGTAATAACCTTTACAAGCTCCAGCTGTTTTTATTCTCAGAAGGTTCACTCCCTGATATACAGCTGCCTACCCCCTTCGTAAGTGCAGGTCCTAAATGAGCTTTTTTCTCTGTTCCCTCACCACAATCCAGATTCTTTTGGGGAGGTACCAGTACAGTAACCATACCAGGAAGTACTTAATTTATTAAGCTACTGCTTTTTTTAATCTCAGTGGAGATATTTACTGATAAACAGCTACCTACGCAGCATGTTCATGTCGTTCCTAAATGAGCTTTTATCTCTCTCCCCTCACCACAAATCAGATTCTTCTGAGGAGTTCCCAGTACATTATACTTTCCCCTGTGTAATTACCTTAACAAGCTCCAGCTGTTTTTATTCAGGGAAGGTTTACTCCCTGACATACAGCTGCCTACCCCCTTCGTAAGTGCAGGTCCTTAATGAGCTTTTTTCTGTGTTCCCTCACCACAATCCAGATTCTTTTGGGGAGTTACCAGTACAGTAACCATACCAGGAAGTACTTAATTTATTAAGCTACTGCTTTTCTTAATCTCAGTGGAGATATTTACTGATAAACAGCTACGTACGCAGCATGTTCATGTCGTTCCTAAATGAGCTTTTATCTCTCTCCCCTCACCACAAACCAGATTCTTCTGAGGAGTTCCCAGTACATTATCCTTTCCCCTGTGTAATTACCTTAACAGGCTCCAGCTGTTTTTATTCTCAGAAGGTTTACTCCCTGATATACAGCTGCCTACCCCCTTCGTAAGTGCAGGTCCTAAATGAGCTTTTTTCTCTGTTCCCTCACCACAATCCAGATTCTTTTGGGGAGTTACCAGTACAGTAACCATACAAGGAAGTACTTAATTTATTAAGCTACTGCTTTTCTTAATCTCAGTGGAGATATTTACTGATAAACAGCTACCTACGCAGCATGTTCCTGTCGTTCCTAAATGAGCTTTTATCTCTCTCCCCTCACCACAAATCAGATTCTTCTGAGGAGTTCCCAGTACATTATCTTTTCCCCTGTGTAATTACCTTAACAAGCTCCAGATGTTTTCATTCTCAGAAGGTTTACTCCCTGATATACAGCTGCCTACCCCCTTCGTAAGTGCAGGTCCTAAATGAGCTTTTTTCTCTGTTCCCTCACCACAAGCCAGATTCTTTTGTGGAGTTATCAGTACAGTAACCATACCAGGAAGTACTTAATTTCTTAAGCTACTGCTTTTCTTAATCTCAGTGGAGATATTTACTGATAAACAGCTACGTACGCAGCATGTTCATGTCGTTCCTAAATGAGCTTTTATGTCTCTCCCCTCACTACAAATCAGATTCTTCTGAGGACTTCCCAGTACATTATCCTTTCCCCTGTGTAATTACCTTAACAAGCTCCAGCTGTTTTTATTCTCAGAAGGTTTACTCCCTGATATACAGCTGCCTACCTCCTTCGTAAGTGCAGGTCCTAAATGACCTTTTTTCTCTGATCCCTCACCACAATCCAGATTTTTTTGGGGAGTTACCAGTACAGGAACCATACCAGGAAGTACTTAATTTATTAAGCTACTGCTTTTCTTAATCTCAGTGGTGATATTTACTGATAATCAGCTACCTACGCAGCATGTTCATGTCTTTCCTAAATGAGCTTTTGTCTCTCTCCCCTCACCAGAAATCAGATTCTTCTGAGGTGTTCCCAGTACATTATCCTTTCCCCTGTGTAATTACCTTAACTAGCTCCAGCTGTTTTTATTCTCAGAAGGTTTACTCCCTGATATACAGCTGCCTATCCCCTTCGTAAGTGCAGGTCCTAAATGAGCTTTTTTCTCTGTTCCTTCACCACAATCCAGGTTCTTTTGGGGAGGTACCAGTACAGTAACCATACCAGGAAGTACTTAATTTATTAAGCTACTGCTTTTCTTAATCTCAGTGGACATATTTACTGATAAACAGCTACCTACGCAGCATGTTCATGTCGTTCCTAAAAGAGCTTTTATGTCTCTCCCCTCACTACAAATCAGATTCTTCTGAGGAGTTCCCAGTACATTATCCTTTCCCCTGTGTAATTACCTTAACAGGCTCCAGCTGTTTTAATTCTCAGAAGGTTTACTCCCTGATATACAGCTGCCTACCCCCTTCGTAAGTGCAGGTCCTAAATGAGCTTTTTTCTGTGTTCCCTCACCACAATCCAGATACATTTGGGGAGTGACCAGTACAGTAACCATTCCAGGAAGTACTTAATTTATTAAGATACTGCTTTTCTTAATCTCAGTAGAGATATTTACTGATAAACAGCTACGTACGCAGCATGTTCATGTCGTTCCTAAATGAGCTTTAATCTCTCTCCCCTCACCACAAATCAGATTCTTCTGAGGAGTTCCCAGTACATTATCCTTTCCCCTGTGTAATTACCTTAACAGGCTCCAGCTGTTTTAATTCTCAGAAGGTTTACTCCCTGATATACAGCTGCCTACCCCCTTCGTAAGTGCAGGTCCTAAATGAGCTTTTTTCTGTGTTCCCTCACCACAATCCAGATTCTTTTGGGGAGTTACCAGTACAGTAACCATACCAAGAAGTACTTAATTTATTAAGCTACTGCTTTTCTTAATCTCAGTGGAGATATTTACTGATAAACAGCTACCAACGCAGCATGTTTATGTCGTTCCTAAATGAGCTTTTATCTCTCTCCCCTCACCACAAATCAGATTCTTCTGAGGAGTTGCCGGTACATTATCCTTTCCCCTGTGTAATTACCTTAACAAGCTCCAGGTGTTTTTATTCTCAGATGGTTTACTCCCTGATATACAGTTGCCTACCCCCTTCGTAAGTGCAGGTCCTAAATGAGCTTTTTTCTCTGTTCCCTCACCACAATCCAGATTCTTTTGGGGAGTTACCAGTACAGTAACCATACCAGGAAGTACTTAATTTATTAAGCTACTGCTTTTTTTAATCTCAGTGGAGATATTTACTGATAAACAGCTACGTACGCAGCATGTTCATGTCGTTCCTAAATGAGCTTTTATCTCTCTCCCCTCACCACAAATCAGATTCTTCTGAGGAGTTCCCAGTACATTATCCTTTCCCCTGTGTAATTACCTTAACAAGCTCCAGCTGTTTTTATTCAGGGAAGGTTTACTCCCTGATATACAGCTGCCTACCCCCTTCGTAAGTGCAGGACCTAAATGAGCTTTTTTCTCTGTTCCCTCACCACAATCCAGATTCTTTTGGGGAGGTACCAGTACAGTAACCATACCAGGAAGTACTTAATTTATTAAGCTACTGCTTTTCTTAATCTCAGTGGAGATATTTACTGATAAACAGCTACCTACGCAGCATGTTCATGTCGTTCCTAAATGAGCTTTTATCTCTCTCCCCTCACCACAAACCAGATTCTTCTGAGGAGTTCCCAGTACATTCTCCTTTCCCCTGTGTAATTAACTTAACAAGCTCCAGCTGTTTTTATTCTCAGAAGGTTTACTCCCTGATATACAGCTGCCTACCCCCTTCGTAAGTGCAGGTCCTAAATGAGCTTTTTTCTCTGTTCCCTCACCACAATCCAGATTCTTTTGGGGAGTTACCAGTACAGTAACCATACCAGGAAGTACTTAATTTATTAAGCTACTGCTTTTCTTAATCTCAGTGGAGATATTTACTGATAAACAGCTACCTACGCAGCATGTTCCTGTCGTTCATAAATGAGCTTTTATCTCTCTCCCCTCACCACAAATCAGATTCTTCTGAGGAGTTCCCAGTACATTATCCTTTCCCCTGTGTAATTACCTTAACAAGCTCCAGCTGTTTTTATTATCAGAAGGTTCACTCCCTGATATACAGCTGCCTAACCCTTCGTAAGTGCAGGTCATAAATGAGCTTTTTTCTCTGTTCCCTCACCACAATCCAGACTCTTTTGGGGAGTTACCAATACAGTAACCATACCAGGAAGTACTTAATTTATTAAGCTACTGCTTTTCTTAATCTCAGTGGAGATATTTACTGATAAACAGCTACGTACGCAGCATGTTCATGTCGTTCCTAAATGAGCTTTTATCTCTCTCCCCTCACCACAAACCAGATTCTTCTGAGGAGTTCCCAGTACATTATCCTTTCCCCTGTGTAATTACCTTAACAAGCTCCAGCTGTTTTTATTCTCAGAAGGTTTACTCCCTGATATACAGCTGCCTACCCCCTTCGTAAGTGCAGGTCCTAAATGAGCTTTTTTCTCTGTTCCCTCACCACAATCCAGATTCTTTTGGGGAGTTACCAGTACAGTAACCATACCAGGAAGTACTTAATTTATTAAGCTACTGCTTTTCTTAATCTCAGTGGAGATATTTACTGATAAATAGCTACCTACGCAGCATGTTCCTGTCGTTCCTAAATGAGCTTTTATCTCTCTCCCCTCACCACAAATCAGATTCTTCTGAGGAGTTCCCAGTACATTATCTTTTCCCCTGTGTAATTACCTGAACAAGCTCCAGATGTTTTCATTCTCAGAAGGTTTACTCCCTGATATACAGCTGCCTACCCCCTTCGTAAGTGCAGGTCCTAAATGAGCTTTTTTCTCTGTTCCCTCACCACAAGCCAGATTCTTTTGGGGAGTTATCAGTACAGTAACCATACCAGGAAGTACTTAATTTATTAAGCTACTGCTTTTTTTAATCTCAGTGGAGATATTTACTGATAAACAGCTACGTACGCAGCATGTTCATGTCTTTCCTAAATGAGCTTTTATCTCTCTCCCCTCACCAGAAATCAGATTCTTCTGAGGAGTTCCCAGTACATTATCCTTTCCCCTGTGTAATTACCTTAACTAGCTCCAGCTGTTTTTATTCTCAGAAGGTTTACTCCCTGATATACAGCTGCCTACCCCCTTCGTAAGTGCAGGTCCTAAATGAGCTTTTTTCTCTGTTCCTTCACCACAATCCAGGTTCTTTTGGGGAGGTACCAGTACAGTAACCATACCAGGAAGTACTTAATTTATTAAGCTACTGCTTTTCTTAATCTCAGTGGACATATTTACTGATAAACAGCTACCTACGCAGCATGTTCATGTCGTTCCTAAATGAGCTTTAATCTCTCTCCCCTCACCACAAATCAGATTCTTCTGAGGAGTTCCCAGTACATTACCTTTCCCCTGTGTAATTACCTTAACAGGCTCCAGCTGTTTTAATTCTCAGAAGGTTTACTCCCTGATATACAGCTGCCTACCCCCTTCGTAAGTGCAGGTCCTAAATGAGCTTTTTTCTGTGTTCCCTCACCACAATCCAGATTCTTTTGGGGAGTTACCAGTACAGTAACCATACCAAGAAGTACTTAATTTATTAAGCTACTGCTTTTCTTAATCTCAGTGGAGATATTTACTGATAAACAGCTACCAACGCAGCATGTTTATGTCGTTCCTAAATGAGCTTTTATCTCTCTCCCCTCACCACAAATCAGATTCTTCTGAGGAGTTGCCGGTACATTATCCTTTCCCCTGTGTAATTACCTTAACAAGCTCCAGCTGTTTTTATTCTCAGATGGTTTACTCCCTGCTATACAGTTGCCTACCCCCTTCGTAAGTGCAGGTCCTAAATGAGCTTTTTTCTCTGTTCCCTCACCACAATCCAGGTTCTTTTGGGGAGGTACCAGTACAGTAACCATACCAGGAAGTACTTAATTTATTAAGCTACTGCTTTTTTTAATCTCAGTGCAGATATTTACTGATAAACAGCTACCTACGCAGCATGTTCATGTCGTTCCTAAATGAGCTTTTTTCTCTCTCCCCTCACCACAAATCAGATTCTTCTGAGGAGTTCCCAGTACATTATCCTTTCCCCTGTGTAATTACCTTAACATGCTCCAGCTGTTTTTATTCAGGGAAGGTTTACTCCCTGACATACAGCTGCCTACCCCCTTCGTAAGTGCAGGTCTTAATGAGCTTTTTTCTCTGTTCCCTCACCACAATCCAGATTCTTTTGGGGAGTTACCAGTACAGTAACCATACCAGGAAGTACTTAATTTATTAAGCTACTGCTTTTCTTAATCTCAGTGGAGATATTTACTGATAAACAGCTACCTACGCAGCATGTTCATGTCGTTCCTAAATGAGCTTTTATCTCTCTCCCCTCACCACAAATCAGATTCTTCTGAGGAGTTCCCAGTACATTATCTTTTCCCCTGTGTAATTACCTTAACAAGCTCCAGCTGTTTTCATTCTCAGAAGGTTTACTCCATGATATACAGCTGCCTACCCCCTTCGTAAGTGCAGGTCATAAATGAGCTTTTTTCTCTGTTCCCTCACCACAAGCCAGATTCTTTTGGGGAGTTATCAGTACAGTAACCATACCAGGAAGTACTTAATTTCTTAAGCTACTGCTTTTCTTAATCTCAGTGGAGATATTTACTGATAAACAGCTACGTACGCAGCATGTTCATGTCGTTCCTAAAAGAGCTTTTATGTCTCTCCCCTCACTACAAATCAGATTCTTCTGAGGAGTTCCCAGTACATTATCCTTTCCCCTGTGTAATTACCTTAACAAGCTCCAGCTGTTTTTATTCTCAGAAGGTTTACTCCCTGATATACAGCTGCCTACCTCCTTCGTAGGTGCAGGTCCTAAATGAGCTTTTTTCTCTGTTCCCTCACCACAATCCAGATTCTTTTGGGGAGGTACCAGTACAGTAACCATACCAGGAAGTACTTAATTTATTAAGCTACTGCTTTTTTTAATCTCAGTGGAGATATTTACTGATAAACAGCTACCTACGCAGCATGTTCATGTCGTTCCTAAATGAGCGTTTATCTCTCTCCCCTCACCACAAATCAGATTCTTCTGAGGAGTTCCCAGTACATTATCCTTTCCCCTGTGTAATTACCTTAACAAGCTCCAGCTGTTTTTATTCAGGGAAGGTTTACTCCCTGACATACAGCTGCCTACCCCCTTCGTAAGTGCAGGTCCTAAATGAGCTTTTTTCTCTGTTCCCTCACCACAATCCAGATTCTTTTGGGGAGTTACCAGTACAGTAACCATACCAGGAAGTACTTAATTTATTAAGCTACTGCTTTTCTTAATCTCAGTGGAGATATTTACTGATAAACAGCGACCTACGCAGCATGTTCATTTCGTTCCTAAATGAGCTTTTATCTCCCTCCCCTCACCACAAACCAGATTCTTCTGAGGAGTTCCCAGTACATTATCCTTTCCCCTGTGTAATTACCTTAACAAGCTCCAGCTGTTTTTATTCTCAGAAGGTTTACTCCCTGATATACAGCTGCCTACCCCCTTCGTAAGTGCAGGTCCTAGATGAGCTTTTTTCTCTGTTCCCTCACCACAATCCAGATTCTTTTGGGGAGTTACCAGTACAGTAACCATACCAGGAAGTACTTAATTTATTAAGCTACTGCTTTTCTTAATCTCAGTGGAGATATTTACTGATAAACAGCTACCTACGCAGCATGTTCCTGTCGTTCCTAAATGAGCTTTTATCTCTCTCTCCTCACCACAAATCAGATTCTTCTGAGGAGTTCCCAGTACATTATCCTTTCCCCTGTGTAATTACCTTAACAAGCTCCAGCTGTTTTTATTCTCAGAAGGTTCACTCCCTGATATACAGCTGCCTAACCCTTCGTAAGTGCAGGTCCTAAATGAGCTTTTTTCTCTGTTCCCTCACCACAATCCAGATTCTTTTGGGGAGTTACCAGTACATAACCATACCAGGAAATACTTAATTTATTAAGCTACTGCTTTTTTTAATCTCAGTGGAGATATTTACTGATAAACAGCTACGTACGCAGCATGTTCATGTCGTTCCTAAATGAGCTTTTATCTCTCTCCCCTCACCACAAATCAGATTCTTCTGAGGAGTTCCCAGTACATTATCCTTTCCCCTGTGTAATTACCTTAACAAGCTCCAGCTGTCTTTATTCAGGGAAGGTTTACTCCCTGATATACAGCTGCCTACCCCCTTCGTAAGTGCAGGTCCTAAATGAGCTTTTTTCTCTGTTCCCTCACCACAATCCAGATTCTTTTGGGGAGGCACCAGTACAGTAACCATACCAGGAAGTACTTAATTTATTAAGCTACTGCTTTTTTTAATCTCAGTGGAGATATTTACTGATAAACAGCTACCTACGCCGCATGTTCATGTCGTTCCTAAATGAGCTTTTATCTCTCTCCCCTCACCACAAATCAGATTCTTCTGAGGAGTTCCCAGTACATTATCCTTTCCCCTGTGTAATTACCTTAACAAGCTCCAGCTGTTTTTATTCAGGGAAGGTTTACTCCCTGACATACAGCTGCCTACCCCCTTCGTAAGTGCAGGTCCTAAATGAGCTTTTTTCTCTGTTCCCTCACCACAATCCAGATTCTTTTGGGGAGTTACCAGTACAGTAACCATACCAGGAAGTACTTAATTTATTAAGCTACTGCTTTTCTTAATCTCAGTGGAGATATTTACTGATAAACTGCTACCTACGCAGCATGTTCATGTCGTTCCTAAATGAGCTTTTATCTCTCTCCCCTCACCACAAATCAGATTCTTTTGAGGAGTTCCCAGTACATTATGCTTTCCCCTGTGTAATTACTTTAACAAGCTCCAGCTGTTTTTATTCTCAGAAGGTTTACTCCCTGATATACAACTGCCTACCCCCTTCGTAAGTGCAGGTCCTAAATGAGCTTTTTTCTCTGATCCCTCACCACAATCCAGATTCTTTTGGGGAGTTACCAGTACAGGAACCATACCAGGAAGTACTTAATTTGTTAAGCTACTGCTTTTCTTAATCTCAGTGGTGATATTTACTGATAATCAGCTACCTACGCAGCATGTTCATGTCTTTCCTAAATGAGCTTTTATCTCTCTCCCCTCACCACAAATCAGATTCTTCTGAGGAGTTCCCAGTTCATTATCCTTTCCCCTGTGTAATTACCTTAACTAGCTCCAGCTGTTTTTATTCTCAGAAGGTTTACTCCCTGATATACAGCTGCCTACCCCCTTCGTAAGTACAGGTCCTAAATGAGCTTTTTTCTCTGTTCCTTCACCACAATCCAGGTTCATTTGGGGAGATACCAGTACAGTAACCATACCAGGAAGTACTTAATTTATTAAGCTACTGCTTTTCTTAATCTCAGTGGACATATTTACTGATAAACAGGTACCTACGCAGAATGTTCATGTCGTTCCTAAATGAGCTTTAATCTCTCTCCCCTCACCACATACAGATTCTTCTGAGGAGTTCCCAGTACATTGTCCTTTCCCCTGTGTAATTACCTTAACAGGCTCCAGATGTTTTAATTCTCAGAAGGTTTACTCCCTGATATACAGCTGCCTACGCCCTTCGTAAGTGCAGGTCCTAAATGAGCTTTTTTCTCTGTTCCCTCACCACTAGCCAGATTCTTTTGGGGAGTTACCAGTACAGTAACCATACCAGGAAGTACTTAATTTATTAAGCTACTGCTTTTCTTAATCTCAGTGGAGATATTTACTGATAAACAGCTACCAACGCAGCATGTTCATGTCGTTCCTAAATGAGCTTTTATCTCTCTCCCCTCACCACAAATCAGATTCTTCTGAGGAGTTCCCAGTACATTATCCTTTCCCCTCTGTAATTACCTTAACAAGCTCCAGCTGTTTTTATTCTCAGGAGGTTTACTCGTAAGTGCAGGTCCTAAATGAGCTTTTTTCTCTGTTTCCTCACCACAATCCACATTCTTTTGGGGAGTTACCAGTACAGTAACCATACCAGGAAGTACTTGATTTATTAAGCTACTGCTTTTCTTAATCTCAGTGGAGATATTTACTGATAAACAGCTACGTATGCAGCATGTTCATGTCGTTCCTAAATGAGCTTTTATCTCTCTCCCCTCACCACAAATCAGATTCTTCTGAGGAGTTCCCAGTACATTATCCTTTCCCCTGTGTAATTACCTTAACAAGCTCCAGCTGTTTTAGTCAGGGAAGGTTTACTCCCTGACATACAGCTGCCTACCCCCTTCGTAAGTGCAGGTCCTAAATGAGCTTTTTTCTCTATTCCCTCACCACAATCCAGATTCCTTTGGGGAGTTACCAGTACAGTAACCATACCAGGAAGTACTTAATTTATTAAGCTACTGCTTTTCTTAATCTCAGTGGAGATATTTACTGATAAACAGCTATCTACGCAGCATGTTCATGTCGTTCCTAAATGACCTTTTATCCCTCTCCCCTCACCACAAATGAGATTCTTCTGAGGAGTTCCCAGTACATTATCCTTTCCCCTCTGTAATTACCTTAACAAGCTCCAGCTGTTTTTATTCTCAGGAGGTTTACTCGTAAGTGCTGGTCCTAAATGAGCTTTTTTCTCTGTTTCCTCACCACAATCCAGATTCTTTTGGGGAGTTACCAGTACAGTAACCATACCAGGAAGTACTTGATTTATTAAGCTACTGCTTTTCTTAATCTCAGTGGAGATATTTACTGATAAACAGCTACGTATGCAGCATGTTCATGTCGTTCCTAAATGAGCTTTTATCTCTCTCCCCTCACTACAAATCAGATTCTTCTGAGGAATTCCCAGTACATTATCCTTTCCCCTGTGTAATTACCTTAACAAGCTCCAGCTGTTTTTATTCTCAGAAGGTTTACTCCCTGATATACAGCTGCCTACCCCCTTCGTAAGTGCAGGTCCTAAATGAGCTTTTTTCTCTGTTCCCTCACCACAATCCAGATTCTTTTGGGGAGTTGCCAGTACAGTAACCATACCAGGAAGTACTTAATTTATTAAGCTACTGCTTTTCTTAATCTCAGTGGAGATATTTACTGATAAACAGCTACCTACGCAGCATGTTCATGTCTTTCCTAAATGAGCTTTTATCTCTCTCCCCTCACCACAAATCAGATTCTTCTGAGGAGTTCCCAGTTCATTATCCTTTCCCCTGTGTAATTACCTTAACTAGCTCCAGCTGTTTTTATTCTCAGAAGGTTTACTCCCTGATATACAGCTGCCTACCCCCTTCGTAAGTACAGGTCCTAAATGAGCTTTTTTCTCTGTTCCTTCACCACAATCCAGGTTCTTTTGGGGAGGTACCAGTACAGTAACCATACCAGGAAGTACTTAATTTATTAAGCTACTGCTTTTCTTAATCTCAGTGGACATATTTACTGATAAACAGCTACCTACGCAGCATGTTCATGTCGTTCCTAAATGAGCTTTAATCTCTCTCCCCTCACCACAAATCAGATTCTTCTGAGGAGTTCCCAGTACATTATCCTTTCCCCTGTGTAATTACCTTAACAGGCTCCAGCTGTTTTAATTCTCAGAAGGTTTACTCCCTGATATACAGCTGCCTACGCCCTTCGTAAGTGCAGGTCCTAAATGAGCTTTTTTCTCTGTTCCCTCACCACTAGCCAGACTCTTTTGGGGAGTTACCAGTACAGTAACCATACCAGGAAGTACTTAATTTATTAAGCTACTGCTTTTCTTAATCTCAGTGGAGATATGTACTGATAAACAGCTACCAACGCAGCATGTTCATGTCGTTCCTAAATGAGCTTTTATCTCTCTCCCCTCACCACAAATCAGATTCTTCTGAGGAGTTGCTGGTACATTATCCTTTCCCCTGTGTAATTACCTTAACAAGCTCTAGCTGTTTTTATTCTCAGATGGTTTACTCCCTGATATACAGCTGCCTTCCCCCTTCGTAAGTGCAGGTCCTAAATGAGCTTTTTTCTCTGTTCCCTCACCACAATCCAGATTCTTTTGGGGAGTTACCAGTACAGTAACCATACCAGGAAGTAATTAATTTATTAAGCTACTGCTTTTTTTAATCTCAGTGGAGATATTTACTGATAAACAGCTACCTACGCAGCATGTTCATGTCGTTCCTAAATGAGCTTTTATCTCTCTCCCCTCACCACAAATCAGATTCTTCTGAGGAGTTCCCAGTACATTATCCTTTCCCCTGTGTAATTACCTTAACAAGCTCCAGCTGTTTTTATTCAGGGAAGGTTTACTCCCTGATATACAGCTGCCTACCCCCTTCGTAAGTGCAGGTCCTAAATGAGCTTTTTTCTCTGTTCCCTCACCACAATCCAGATTCTTTTGGGGAGGTACCAGTACAGTAACCATACCAGGAAGTACTTAATTTATTAAGCTACTGCTTTTTTTAATCTCAGTGGAGATATTTACTGAAAAACAGCTACCTACGCAGTATGTTCATGTCGTTCCTAAATGAGCTTTTATCTCTCTCCCCTCACCACAAATCAGATTCTTCTGAGGAGTTCCCAGTACATTATCCTTTCCCCTGTGTAATTACCTTAACAAGCTCCAGCTGTTTTTATTCAGGGAATGTTTACTCCCTGACATACAGCTGCCTACCCCCTTCGTAAGTGCAGGTCCTAAATGAGCTTTTTTCTCTGTTCCCTCACCACAATCCAGATTCTTTTGGGGAGTTACCAGTACAGTAACCATACCAGGAAGTACTTAATTTATTAAGCTACTGCTTTTCTTAATCTCAGTGGAGATATTTACTGATAAACAGCTACCTACGCAGCATGTTCATGTCGTTCATAAATGAGCTTTTATCTCTCTCCCCTCACCACAAATCAGATTCTTCTGAGGAGTTCCCAGTACATTATCCTTTCCCCTGTGTAATTACCTTAACAAGCTCCAGCTGTTTTTATTCTCAGAAGGTTTACTCCCTGATATACAGCTGCCTAGCCCCTTCGTAAGTGCAGGTCCTAAATGAGCTTTTTTCTCTGTTCCCTCACCACAATCCAGATTCTTTTGGGGAGTTACCAGTACAGTATCCATACCAGGAAGTACTTAATTTATTAAGCTACTGCTTTTTTTAATCTCAGTGGAGATATTTACTGATAAACAGCTACCTACGCAGCATGTTCATGTCGTTCCTAAATGAGCTTTTATCTCTCTCCCCTCACCACAAATCAGATTCTTCTGAGGAGTTCCCAGTACATTATCCTTTCCCCTGTGTAATTACCTTAACAAGCTCCAGCTGTTTTTATTCAGGGAAGGTTTACTCCCTGATATACAGCTGCCTACGCCCTTCGTAAGTGCAGGTCCTAAATGAGCTTTTTTCTCTGTTCCCTCACCACAATCCCGATTCTTTTGGGGAGGTACCAGTACAGTAACCATACCAGGAAGTACTTAATTTATTAAGCTACTGCTTTTTTTAATCTAAGTGGATATATTTACTGAAAAACAGCTACCTACGCAGCATGTTCATGTCGTTCCTAAATGAGCTTTTATCTCTCTCCCCTCACCACAAATCAGATTCTTCTGAGGAGTTCCCAGTACATTATCCTTTCTCCTCTGTAATTACCTTAACAAGCTCCAGCTGTTTTTATTCTCAGGAGGTTTACTCGTAAGTGCAGGTCCTAAATGAGCTTTTTTCTCTGTTTCCTCACCACAATCCACATTCTTTTGGGGAGTTACCAGTACAGTAACCATACCAGGAAGTACTTGATTTATTAAGCTACTGCTTTTCTTAATCTCAGTGGAGATATTTACTGATAAACAGCTACGTATGCAGCATGTTCATGTCGTTCCTAAAAGAGCTTTTATCTCTCTCCCCTCACCACAAATCAGATTCTTCTGAGGAGTTCCCAGTACATTATCCTTTCCCCTGTGTAATTACCTTAACAAGCTCCAGCTGTTTTTATTCTCAGAAGGTTTACTCCCTGATATACAGCTGCCTACCCCCTTCGTAAGTGCAGGTCCTAAATGAGCTTTTTTCTCTGTTCCCCTCACCACAATCCAGATTCTTTTGGGGAGTTACCAGTACAGTAACCATACCAGGAAGTACTTAATTTATTAAGCTACTGCTTTTCTTAATCTCAGTGGAGATATTTACTGATAAACAGCTACCTACGCAGCATGTTCATGTCTTTCCTTAATGAGCTTTTATCTCTCTCCCCTCACCACAAATCAGATTCTTCTGAGGAATTCCCAGTTCATTATCCTTTCCCCTGTGTAATTACCTTAACTAGCTCCAGCTGTTTTTATTCTCAGAAGGTTTACTCCCTGATATACAGCTGCCTACCCCCTTCGTAAGTACAGGTCCTAAATGAGCTTTTTTCTCTGTTCCTTCACCACAATCCAGGTTCTTTTGGGGAGGTACCAGTACAGTAACCATACCAGGAAGTACTTAATTTATTAAGCTACTGCTTTTCTTAATCTCAGTGGAGATATTTACTGATAAACAGCTACCAACGCAGCATGTTCATATCGTTCCTAAATGAGCTTTTATCTCTCTCCCCTCACCACAAATCAGATTCTTCTGAGGAGTTGCTGGTACATTATCCTTTCCCCTGTGTAATTACCTTAACAAGCTCTAGCTGTTTTTATTCTCAGATGGTTTACTCCCTGATATACAGCTGCCTTCCCCCTTCGTAAGTGCAGGTCCTAAATGAGCTTTTTTCTCTGTTCCCTCACCACAATCCAGATTCTTTTGGGGAGTTACCAGTACAGTAACCATACCAGGAAGTAATTAATTTATTAAGCTACTGCTTTTTTTAATCTCAGTGGAGATATTTACTGATAAACAGCTACCTACGCAGCATGTTCATGTCGTTCCTAAATGAGCTTTTATCTCTCTCCCCTCACCACAAATCAGATTCTTCTGAGGAGTTCCCAGTACATTATCCTTTCCCCTGTGTAATTACCTTAACAAGCTCCAGCTGTTTTTATTCAGGGAAGGTTTACTCCCTGATATACAGCTGCCTACCCCCTTCGTAAGTGCAGGTCCTAAATGAGGTTTTTTCTCTGTTCCCTCACCACAATCCAGATTCTTTTGGGGAGGTACCAGTACAGTAACCATACCAGGAAGTACTTAATTTATTAAGCTACTGCTTTTTTTAATCTCAGTGGAGATATTTACTGAAAAACAGCTACCTACGCAGTATGTTCATGTCGTTCCTAAATGAGCTTTTATCTCTCTCCCCCTCACCACAAATCAGATTCTTCTGAGGAGTTCCCAGTACATTATCCTTTCCCCTGTGTAATTACCTTAACAAGCTCCAGCTGTTTTTATTCAGGGAATGTTTACTCCCTGACATACAGCTGCCTACCCCCTTCGTAAGTGCAGGTCCTAAATGAGCTTTTTTCTCTGTTCCCTCACCACAATCCAGATTCTTTTGGGGAGTTACCAGTACAGTAACCATACCAGGAAGTACTTAATTTATTAAGCTACTGCTTTTCTTAATCTCAGTGGAGATATTTACTGATAAACAGCTACCTACGCAGCATGTTCATGTCGTTCCTAAATGAGCTTTTATCTCTCTCCCCTCACCACAAATCAGATTCTTCTGAGGAGTTCCCAGTACATTATCCTTTCCCCTGTGTAATTACCTTAACAAGCTCCAGCTGTTTTTATTCTCAGAAGGTTTACTCGTAAGTGCAGGTCCTAAATGAGCTTTTTTCTCTGTTTCCTCACCACAATCCACATTCTTTTGGGGAGTTACCAGTACAGTAACCATACCAGGAAGTACTTGATTTATTAAGCTACTGCTTTTCTTAATCTCAGTGGAGATATTTACTGATAAACAGCTACGTATGCAGCATGTTCATGTCGTTCCTAAATGAGCTTTTATCTCTCTCCCCTCACCACAAATCAGATTCTTCTGAGGAGTTCCCAGTACATTATCCTTTCCCCTGTGTAATTACCTTAACAAGCTCCAGCTGTTTTTATTCTCAGAAGGTTTACTCCCTGATATACAGCTGCCTACCCCCTTCGTAAGTGCAGGTCCTAAATGAGCTTTTTTCTCTGTTCCCTCACCACAATCCAGATTCTTTTGGGGAGTTACCAGTACAGTAACCATACCAGGAAGTACTTAATTTATTAAGCTACTGCTTTTCTTAATCTCAGTGGAGATATTTACTGATAAACAGCTACCTACGCAGCATGTTCATGTCTTTCCTTAATGAGCTTTTATCTCTCTCCCCTCACCACAAATCAGATTCTTCTGAGGAATTCCCAGTTCATTATCCTTTCCCCTGTGTAATTACCTTAACTAGCTCCAGCTGTTTTTATTCTCAGAATGTTTACTCCCTGATATACAGCTGCCTACCCCCTTCGTAAGTACAGGTCCTAAATGAGCTTTTTTCTCTGTTCCTTCACCACAATCCAGGTTCTTTTGGGGAGGTACCAGTACAGTAACCATACCAGGAAGTACTTAATTTATTAAGCTACTGCTTTTCTTAATCTCAGTGGACATATTTACTGATAAACAGCTACCTACGCAGCATGTTCATGTCGTTCCTAAATGAGCTTTAATCTCTCTCCCCCTCACCACAAATCAGATTCTACTGAGGAGTTCCCAGTACATTATCCTTTCCCCTGTGTAATTACCTTAACAGGCTCCAGCTGTTTTAATTCTCAGAAG
>NW_025959547.1:0-41620 GCF_023159225.1 Perognathus longimembris pacificus
GTCTAATACGCATATCACACATTATCCAGGGTACTCGTATGTAGTACAGTTGTCGCGAGGGTACAGCCTCAGGAAGGGACTGCAAGAGAAACAAAACTAGATAAGCCACTCAGTCAAACAAACAGACAAGGAAAAAGAGAAAAAAAGTGTATTACGAGTTCACATGGCGTTTTGAGACTAATTTCAGCAGAGGTAAAACTCTTCTTTCCATAGCGTGGGGTTCATTTCACTTCCTATTGTCTTATGTGGTCCTATGGGTATAGATATTGGGTATTCTGGTCTTCAATCATGACAGGCCTATTCCTGTACTAGCCAATCCCCATGAGGGACACCATAGGATTTATGTTTCTTTGGGTCTGGGTCACTTAATTTAGAATGATTTTTTCCAAGTGCTCCCATTTCCTTACAAACGGTGCAGTGTCATTCCTTCTGATAGAGGCATGGAATTCCATTATGTATATGTACCAGATTTTCCGGATCCACTCGTCTACTGAGTGGCATCTAGGTTGATTCCATGTTTTAGCGATGACGAGTTGTGCTGTGATGACCATACTTGCCACCAAATCCACTGCAGTTCTTACAAGCCCAACGCCTTCTATCCAGATAAGTCTGTATCTCTGCCATTCAGCACAATAAACACGTGGAGAGAAAAGTTGTGGACCCAACTGGAGAAGTTCCAAATAGCAAGCCAGTGTGGTGGGCCACCTTGCTCTCTGGCCTCTCTGGTAATACCGTGTGGCACACGGCTTTTTGCCAGACGTGAGGGTTTCTCCTGGGCTTCTATTTGCATCTCGTCTCCAGGATGCTCCTGACCCAAGGAGGAGTCTTGGCCTCCCTGAAGCTTATGGTCTAAATCTGTAAAATGGTATTGAGTGACATGGTACTTATTGAGCAAATTCTACAATGGGAAGAGGATTCGAATAACAGCTGAACTATCCACACAAACTTACCACGTACGAAGTGAGTGGAAAATCACCATCCAAGTACTTCAGGCTAAAAATATGCAACCTCGGATCAAATATCCAGCGAAATTGGAGTTCACATGTGAAGGGAAAACCAGATCTTTTCACACCAAAGAGGAGCTAAAGGAGTCTGTGAATAAAAAACCAGCACTACAGCGAATTCTAAGAGGGGAGCCCCACCCAACAGAGATCGTACAAGACACACAGTCAGAAACAGAAAGAAAATACAATAGTCAAAGTCCAATAGAAACAACAGCTCACTAAAGACAAGAAAAAGAAAAAAAGAGGAAAAAACAGCCCAACAAGAAAATTGAAGGAGAAAGAACACCCTTATCCTTGATCTCTTTAAATATAAATGGTTTAAACTCTCCTATAGAGAGGAGCAGACTGACAGGATGGATCCCCAAACAAAAAGTTGACATCGCTGCCTACAAGAGACCCACCTTACAGCAAGAGAAAAAAACAGGTTCCGAATGAAAGCATGGAGCAAGATCTACCAAGCAAACGCACCTACCAAACCGGCAGGTGTAGCCATTCTGATCTCAGACAAGCTGGACTTTTCATTAAAATCAAGTCAAAAAGACAAAGAAGGACACTACATATTAATACAAGGAAAAATCCAGAATCAAGACATCACGGTGATAAATGTATACTCACCGAACAAAAGAGGCCCGACATATGTCAAGCAAATTCTCACAGAATTACAGAACAAGATAGACGCAAACACAATCATAGTGGGTGACCTTAATACCCCACTCTCTCCAAGACAGATCCAACACCCAGAGGATTAGCATGGAAACTGAGGACCTAAGTAACACCATATCCCAAATGGATGTGACAGACCAATACAGAATCTTCCACCCTACAGAGACCCAATACACCTTCTTTTCAGGAGGCCATGGATCATATTCCAAAATAGACCACGTCATAGCCCACACAAAGGACCTCAGCAAATACAAAAGTATAGACGTCATCCCATGTATTATATCTGATCACAGTGGATTAAAGGTAACCCTCAACAACAAAGGATACCACAGAGGCTATACACACTCTTGGAGGCTATACCCACACTGCTATCCAACACTTGGGCCACAGACCAAATTAAAGATGAAATCAACGAATTCATAAGCCACAATGACAATGAAAACACATCACAAAGAAACCTATGGGACACAGCTAAGGCAGTACTGAGGGGCAAGATCATTGCCCTCAGCACTCACATTAAAAGAATGGAAGCAGAGCAGGTGAATAACCTCACGATGAAACTAAAACAACTGGAGAAACATGAAATGACAGAATCTAAACGACTAGGAGGGGAGAGATCACAAAGATTAAAGAAGAGATAAATCTGATTGAATATAGAAAGACCATTCAACAAATAAGACTAAAAGCTGGTTCTTTGAAAAAATAAACAAAATTGACAGACCCCCACAACACTTACAAAAACAAGAAGAGACTCATATACGTAAAATCAAAGACTCCACCGGAAAAATTACAACAAGTACACACGATATTCAAACAATCATAAGGAGCTATTTCCAAAAGCTCTACTCAGCAAAAAACAATAATTTTACAGACATGGATTAATTCTTAGAGAAGTACAAACTGCCCAAACTGAACCAAGAAGAAATAAATCAACTAAATAAACCAATAACTTACAGTGAGATACAGGAGGTAATCAAGAACCTCCCAGCAAAGAAAAGCCCAGGCCCAGATGGATTCACCAACGAATTCTTCAAAACCTTTAGTGAGGAGCTAATACCAATACTCCTCAAAGTCTTCCGTGAAATCGAAACAGAGGGAGAAATCCCAAACTCATTCTACGAAGCTAATATCATACTCATTCCCAAACCAGGCAAAGACCCAACAAAAAAAGACAAGTACAGACCAATATCACTAATGAACACAGACGCAAAGTTCCTCAATAAAATATTAGCTAACAGGATCCAGAAACTGATCACGAAAATCATACATCATGACCGAATAGGCTTCATCCCACAGTCACAAGGATGGGTCAACATCCGTAAATCAATCAACGTAATTCACCACAAAAACAGATCTAAAATTAAGAATTACATTGTTATCTTAGTCGATGCCCAAAAAGCCTTTGAAAAAATACAACATCCATACCTATTAAAAGCTTTGGAGAGAACAGGAATAGATGGAACATTCCTCAAAACAATAAAAGCCATATACAACAGACCAACTGCTAATATCATATTAAATGGAGAGAAACTTAAATCATTCCCCCTAAACTCAGGAACAAGACAAGGATGCACACTTCTTTTCAACATAGTGCTGGAATCCCTAGCCATAGCAATAATGCAAGAGGAGGACATCAAACGGATCCACATCGGCAAGGAAGAAATCAAGTTATCCCTATTCGCAGACGACATGATCTTCTATCTGAAGGACCCAAAAAACTCAGTCCCCAAACTCCTTCACCTATTAAACCAATTTGGCAAATAACAGGATACAAAATCAATCCACAAAAGTCAGCAGCTTTTCTGTACACCAGCAATATACAAACAGAAAAGGAAATTATGGAAACATTTCTATTTACAATAGTCAAAAAAAGAATAAAGTACCTAGGGATCAACTTAACCAAGGATGTGACAGACCTATTTAATGAAAACTATAAAAATCTAATAAAGGAAATCAAAGAAGACACAAGGAGATGGAAAGACCTCCTATGCTCATGGAAGGCAGAATCAATATAGTGAAAATGGCCATATTGCCCAAAGTGTTATACAAATTCAATGCAATCCCCATCAAGATCCCAGCTACATTCTTCACTGAAATAGAGAAAGCAACCCATAAGTTCATATGGAACAGCAAAAAACCTAGAATAGCCAAAGCAATTCTAGGCAAAAAAAAGCAGGGCAGGAGGTATCACAATACCACACTTCAAGCTCTACTACAAGGCCATCATAACAAAAACAGCATGGTATTGGTATAAAAACAGATCGGAAGACCAATGGATTAGAATTGAAGATCCAGAAATAAAACCACACTCTTACAGTCAGCTGATATTCGACAAAGGAGCTAAGGACATACAATGGAATAAACATCACCTCTTCAACTACTGGTGCTGGGAGAACTGGGCAGCCATATGCAGAAAACTCAAAGTAGACTCAAGCCTATCACCATGCACCAAGATCAACTCAAAATGGATCAACGACCTCAATATCAGACCTGAATCCTTGAAACTAATGAAGGACAGAGTAGGAAAGACGCTAGAACTTATAGGCACAGGAAGGAACTTCCTGAATAGAGTCCCAGGGGCACAACCAATAGGGGAAAGACTTGACAAATGGAACTACTACAAATGAAAAAGTTTCTGCACAGATAAGGACATAGCCACCAAATAGAAAGACAACCAACGATATGGGAAACGATATTTACCAGCAGAGCAACAGACAAAGGCCTGATATCTGTCATCTACAGAGAACTCAAAATCTAAGCCCCTCCAAGCCCAATAAACCTATTAGGAAATGGGCAAAGGAGGTAAAGAGAGACCTCACAAGAGAAGCTATAAAAATGGCAAAGAAACACATGAGGAAATGCTCAACATCCCTGCTAGTAAAGGAAATGCAAAGAAAAACAACCCTGAGATACCACCTCACCCTAATTAGAATGGCCTATACTCTGAACTCAGGCAACAACAAATGCTGGAGGGGGTGCGGGGAAAGAGGAACCCTTCTCCATTGTTGGTGGGAGTGCAAATTAGTACAACCACTTTGGAGAACAGTATGGAGGTTTCTCAAAAAGCTCAATATAGACCTACTCTATGACCCAGACATACCACCCCTAGGCATCTATCCTAAACAGCAAACCCCAAGATATCAAAAAGACATTTGTACTTCCATGTTTATCGTGGCACAATTCACAATAGCCAAAATATGGAAACAAAACAGATGCCCCTCCACCGATGAATGGATCCAAAAAATATGGTACTTACACACAATGGAATACTACATAGCGATTAGGAATGGTGAAATATTGTTATTCGCATGGAAATGGTCAGAACTGGAACAAATAATGTTGAGCGAGACAAGCCTAGAACACAGAAAACAAAGGGGCATGATCTCCCTGATATATGACTGTTAACAAAGGGAGACGGAGAGACAGTAGAGACCAAGTCTGTGAAACCAAAAACTGCTTGTCAAATAGTGTTCCCCACAGGATTGGGGCAGCGACCCAACAGCATGTAACTAAAACCAAACAATTACTCAACATATAAAGGTCAAAAATTGACCTCTCAGGGGAATACAATAGCTCAAAAGCTAAGTATTTACGTTCCTATAAGACTACTGTCGACATGTGGTCATGAAAAAACATGCATTCTAAAGCAACACCCAAAACAGGAGGAAAAGAGAACTATTATCCCACCAGTGTTTTCTTCAGCTTCAATACCATCATCATTCTTTTATCTACTCCAGACAGAAGCGGAAGTGCACCTACACTGAACCACAAATGGACTGCAGTGAATAATACACCATTTAGAGGGGATGAGAGAAACAGCATTGTGTGCTACGTGTACTCCCTGCAAGTACACAATAGGGTGTGTATGCAGGTCATAGATGAGGCCTGGTATTTATTGTTTTTATCATGAATGTGGAAATGAAATTCCAAGGTAATGTCCAGATTTCTTTTTCCTACAGGTAGACAAACTGATTGAGAATAAGATGAAGAGAAGATTTGGCATTTCTCGGGGAAATTCCAAAGGTATTCCGAAGGTGAACTGAGATCTAGGGTGATGCAAAGACATAATACTAAACACATGAAGGTACAAAGAAGGCTCAGAAGACTGACAGCAAAGGAAGAAAATATAACACTTTTGGCAGACTTGAGACAAGACTATTTGGGGAATTATCACAGAACTAATAAAGCGATGATGATATTAATAACAGAAATACCTGCACAGTGTGAAAATATCAGCCTAGTAAGCCATTAAATTCATAAGAGAAGGCAAGGGAAAGAAATAAGAAGTAGCACGTGTGGAAATGTCTTAAGAAACCAAAACTAGAAAAGTTATCAAAACAGTGAGTAGAGTTGGGTAGATGAAGGGCTTACAATTGAGTGGAAAGTGAGCTCTCAGAAAGGTTGCTCTGGAGAGGCTACATGGCAGAATATCCCTGAACCAAGGTGGAAGGTCTAGATATTAAACAGCCCCAGTGAAGAATTGCTTGAGCCAGGGTATCCGCGGGTAGGTCGGATGAGGCTTGAGCCAAAGAACCTGGTGTCTCTTTCTTGAGGAGGTTGAGCCCACAGGTGTGGCCCATCAACAATGATCTCCTCCTCCCCCTTCTGTGGCCCCTCCCCCCAGATAGGGTGTATTACGGTGCAGGCTGGTTCTTTCCCATGTCCTTCTTCACTGGAGAAGAGTTGGCACATACCGGCTTGGGTCATTGTTTAGGGAGTCGCTGATCTCCGATGCACCAGTTCAGCTGATGGCAGTGCTCTGTGTTTTCTCCAGATAAATACATGAAATATGTGTGTGTGTGTGTGTGTGTGTGTGTGTGTAACCATATATGTGTGTGTGTTTATAGTCATAAACATATGTGTACTTATATTTATGTACGCACATATTCCTGTATATTTACCCTTCTGCAGCCCTGCCTGACAATTTATCTAACATCCAAGTCTGTAGATTGTTATTGAAGAGAAAAATGCCCCTTCATCAGAGTAGTGCATTTAGTAATGGAGATAGCATTGTAAATGCCATCCAAGTGGAGCTCAGTATGGAGGGGCACTCATGCGTTGTTAGGCCCCCGGGGGGAAGGTTAGAGGGGACTCACTGTGAGCCCGTGTCCCCGAGAGGCCCTGGAGAGCCGGCAGGCAGGGTCCCTGGGACAGCCCACCGGTGCTGCAGGCCTCCGGGGTCACCGCCCCGGGAACCTGCTCTTGCATCTCAGGTAATCGCGGAGGGTGTTGGCCATGAGCCGGGCAGTTCTCTTAGCAGGGGGCTTTCCGGTGCTGACCACGGGCCTGAGGGCCGCCGTTGTGGGGCCGGAGGGGGCGCAGGCTGCTGCCTGGCTTTGGGGATGAAACCTTCCTTCCCCACCTCCAGCAGCTCCGCCCGCACCCGCAGCCCCGGCCCCCAAGGCACCCTGTTCTAATCCTCCTCCAGCTGGGTTTCCTTGCTGGGCGCCTCCTTGGTGCGGGGCTGGCCCTGCGCTGCAAGCCCGGGGTTGGGCACCGCGGCGAGGGCGCTTCTGGGGAAGCGGGTGCAGGAGCATCTGTGTCCGGCGGCCCCTGCTCTCCTGGGCCTGGGCAGCCCGGATCCTGGCGCTCACGGCCTGCAGACGCTGCTCCCGCTCCTGGCGCAGCCGCACGAAAAGCTCCTGCCAGGACTCGCCCGGGGCCGGGGTGGCCTCCTTAAACTCCTTTCTGCAGCGGACTTGCCACAGCCTGTCTGTGCCGCCGGGTGCCACGGTCCTGCTGTGACCGTTCCCGGGACTGGGGTGCTGAGCTGCGGGAAGAGGCTCGGGCACGAGCTCGAACAGAACGCGGGGTGTCCGGGCACCACCGAGGGAACTGTGCGGGGGAAGCGCGCAGACCTCCTGGGCAGTGGAGGGAAGAAGCGGGAGGGGCCTGGGTCCCGAGTACACCGGGGTCCTCAGGGCCACTCTGTGGAAAGGGAAGGCTGCCCCTTCCTCTTCCTCCTCCTCTTCACCTTGCTCTTCCTCCTCATCTTCTCCTTCCCCTCTCGGCTCTCCCCAGGGCACAGAGTCCCCATGCGGAGGGAGTGGAAAAAGGGAAATCCGCCCCTGTCTGTGCAGCACACCTGACTCGACTGGCCCCCCGGGGAAATCCGGAGGGTCGCCCTCGGGCGGCACCGTTGGCTCCTCTCGGGCGGGATCAGGAGCTTGAACAAGAACCAGCTTGCCTGCCTGGTCTCCCTTGACCTCGCTACTCGTCGGGACCCTCTCCGGGGATTCCAGAACCACACCTGCCTCCTTCATCAGCTCTTCCCACTCAGCCCACTCCGACTGCATGGGGCCATCCTGCCTGGGCTCCCGAGCGCCATCCCGCTCGGGGTCCTGCCCCAGGAGGGCTGGCACGAGCCCTGGGTGGCGGCCCAGCAGAGCCACGGTCTCCCAGCGCAGGTCCAGCTCCTTGGCCAAGCTGCCCACCCGCTGGTGCTCCCTAAGCCCCTGAACCGTGCTCCTCACTCCCGTGGTCTCCAGGATCTCCGGCATGAAGGGTAGGATGGAGAGCAGCCTCAGGGTCTTCCGGATCTCCTCCGTGTCCCCGCTGCGGGCCAGGTGCTCCTGGAGCTGCCTGGCGGCTGCCCAAGCCCCCTCCACAACCCGGGTTCCGGGGCCACACGGCTCCTTGGCCCCGCTCTGAGAGGAAGGATCCGCACCTGCCAAGCTCCACCTCTTCCGCTTCTGCTTCCTTTCCCTGGGTTCCTGAACTTCCTCAGTGGGTGCTGGAGCGCCATCCCGCTCCTGGTCCTGGCCCATCAGCTCTGTCCAGAGTGCTGAGTTTCCACCCAGGAGAGCCAAGCTCTTCCAGCGCTTTGCCATCTCTTTGGCCAAACTGCCCACCTGCGGGTGTGCTCTGAACGCCTTCACTGTCCTTCTGACTCCCGTGGCGGCGAGGATCTCCGCCGTGATGGGCAGGACGGACAGCAGCATCAAGGACTTAAAGAGTTCCTCCTCTTCAGTGCTGGAGGCCAGGCGCTCCTGGAGCTGCCCCACGGCCCCCCACACCCACTCGTCCACCTGTGTGATGATGCCACACTGGAACACGTGTGGAGAGATGCAGGGACCACTCACCTGGGTTCCTCGATCCAATGGCTCATGAGTCCCGCAGTGAGAGAAATGATCCGGCTCATCCTCTTCCTCTTCTCCTTCGTTCTCCTCCTCTCTTTCCCCGTCCCCCTCATCCTTCCTCTTCCTCTCCTTTTCTGCCTCCCTCTCTCCCTCTCTAGGGCCATCCTGCCTGGGCTCCCAAGCGCCATCCCGCTTGGGGACCTGCCCCAGGAGCACTGGCACCAGCCCTGGGTGGCGGCCCAGCAGAGCCACGGTCTCCCAGCGCAGGTCCAGCTCCTTGGCCAAGCTGCCCACCAACTGGTGCTCCCTAAGCCCCTGAACCGTGCTCCTCACTCCTGTGGCCTCCAGGATCTCCGGCATGAAGGGCAGGACAGAGAGCAGCCTCAGGGTCTTCCGGATCTCCTCCGCGTCCCTGCTACGGGCCAGGCGCTCCTGGAGCTGCCTGGCGGCTCCCCAAGCCCCCTCCGCCGCCTGGTATCCTGGGCCCAGAGGCTCCTCGGCCCTGCTCTGAGAAGAAGGATCCGCACCTGCCAAGCTCCACCTCTTCCGCTTCTGCTTCCGTTCCCGTGATTCCAGAACTTCCTGGGTGGGCGCTGGGGCCCCATCCCGCTCCGGGCCCCGGCCCATCAGCTCTGCCTCGAGCGCTGGGTTTCCACCCAGGAGAGCCAAGGTCTTCCAGCGCTTCGCCATCTCCTTGGCCAAACTGCCCACCTGCGGGTGTGCTCTGTACGCCTTCACTGTCCTTCTGAGTCCCGTGGCGGCCAGGATCTCCGCCGTGATGGGCAGGACGGACAGCAGCCTCAGGATCTTGCGCAGTGCGTCCCCTTCGGCGCTGGAGGCCAGGCGCTCCTGGAGCTGCTCCCCGGCCCCCCACACCCAGTCCGCCGTCTGCGTCCCGACGCCACCCAGGTCCAGGTCTGCACACAGGCCCGGGCCGCTCACCTGGCTTCCCGCCTGCAGTTCCCTCGCCCCGCTGGGACAGCACTGATCCGCGGTGGATGCCTTCCACATCTCGCGCTCCTGCGCCCCGTTCCTCTCCCCCTGCCCCGGATCCTCCTCCGTGGGCTCGGGAACCACAGCCTGCTCCGCGACCTGGCTACGAGCCTCTGACGGGTGGCTCGGCACAGCCAAGATCTCCCAGCGCTCGGCCAGCTCCTTGGCCACACTGCCCACCTGCTGGTGCTTGCTCAAGGCCTCCAGCGTCCCCCTGACACCCGTGGCCGCCAGGATCTCCGGCGTCATGGGCAGGCGGGAGAGCAGCCTCAAGGAGCGGCGGAGCTCGTCCGCGTCCGTGCTGGAGCCCAGGCGCTGCTGGAGCTGCCGCACGGCCCCGCACGCCCACTCGGTCGCGCCCATGCCGATGCCCACACCGTCCACGTCCTCAGAGATGCGCGGGCCACTCACCTGGCTTCCTGGGTGCTGTAGGTCACTCGCCGTGCTCTGGGCACTCCTCCTCTGGTCGGTCGGTCGGTTGATCGGTCGGTTGGTGTGTCGCTGCTGCGAGGCTGGCCTCCGCTTCCTGCTCTTGGTCTGCTTCCTTCCGTGGTCGCCTTCCAAAGCAATCCGGCCGGCCAGCTTCCCGCCTTATATAGGCCTCTGCCTGACCCCCCCTCCTGACAGCTCCGCCTCTAAACCCCTCCCCACGGCACACGCCCTCCGTGCCCTCGGGTCCTGCCAGGGGTTCTGACCACAGGCCTGGCCTTCCACAGGGTCCTCCCCCCAACTCCACGGCCCTCTGCCTGCTCTGCCCTTCTTGTCCCGACCTCCTGGGTCCAGATAGCCCTCACCCTTCCCTTGACCTGGGGTCCCAGCCTCGGTGCCATGGCCCTCTCCACCAACCCTCACTTTGTGTCAACCCTGAGGACCATATCCTCCCTCTCTGGCCCTTCATTTCCTCCTCTCCCCATAGCCCTAGGCACACTTTTGTATTTACTCCCCAAACTCCAGGGCTGGGGACCATTTCTCCTCCGTGTATGCATGTATATATATACACACATGCGCACATATATCTAAGTATACACATATATAAATCAATATTTATGTTTGCACACATATTTTACATGTCTGTATGTTTATACAGGCGTGTGCATTATTCCTCCCTTTCCTTCCCTTCTCTGGTTTCTTTGAGGGGTTGTGGGCCTGCTGGCCTTCTGGGGAACAGATTTGTTTGCTTGCTGGGTTTCAGATACAGGGTCTTAGGGGAGGTCCAGTTTGGCCTTGAGCTTGGGAACCTGCTGTCTCTGCCTCCTGTAGGCTGGGCTCACAGGTGTGGGCCCTCAGACACTGACCTCCCACCCCCTGCTGTTAGGGTGTGTTCTAATGCAGGCTTGTTCCTTCCGGGGTGGTAGTACACAGGCTGGGTGGATGGGTTGTAATTCCCCAATGTGGTTCTGCATTGTCCTCCATCCTGTCATGTGTGGGCACTTCTTGAGTTTGGATCATTGTTTAGGGAATCTCTGATCATATATGCCACTATCCAACATAGAAAAATTGTTAGGTATGTGAGTAAAAAGCTTTTTGAGGCAATTGCAAAAGGAGTTTCTTTCCAGGTTTTATAGAAAAGCTATTGATTTCTGAGGGTTTATTTTGTATGCTGCTACATTGCCAAAGGTTTGGATCAGCTCAAGTAACTTGGGCTTAGACTCTATGGGGTTCTTCTTGTAGTTTTTTTTTTTTTTTTAAACTACCGGACATGCTTAATTAAATAACTTCCCTTTAGTGTACTATTATCATATATATGAAAGTGATAGTGCTACTTAATATTTTTTTTAATTTTTATTATCAAACTGATGTACAGAAATATTACAGTTTAATATTTATTAAGATACCATTTTAAGTAACCAAATTCTCTTTTTGAATTAATTTAGATGAATGTTATATGCACACTTTAATCAGGGAATTCAAGAGACCTGGAAACAAGTTATCAGGAGACAGGAAGACTCGGATAGTACTCATCATCATCCTGTTTCTTGTTTTAAACATATACAGAAAAGCACAGAAATGTCATTTAAACAGAAGAGTATATTGGGAACCCTTGTACTTTGTAACAATCGAAGCAAATATCCCCTGGCTAAGACATGGAGTACCTTCAGTATCTTTAAATCCCCTCACCTGTAAGTATCCATTCAGACAAACTGTTCAAATCCTTCTCATTTTCTTTCTGAATCTTAAAACCTTTGGCTCAAGGCGAGTGCTTTACTATTTGAGCCACAGATCTGCTTCTGGCTTTTTAGTTGTCTCTTCTATGTCTTCTTCTTTTGATTTGTCTCTTCTTTTTGGAGATAAGAGTCTCCCAGACTACCCAGGCTGGCTTTGAACCACAGTCCGCAGCTCTCAGCCTCCTGAATAGCTTCGGTTACAGGCATGGGTGGTGGCGTCCTTTCTGTTTGTCTGTCTCCTCACAGGCAGGCCTCCTCCTGTGGGTGGGTGCCTCGGGGTTGGGCCAGAGGAGGGGGAGGTAGGCACTGGGCAGTGGCCACCACCTCCAGTGACAGCAAAAGGACTTATTGATGGGGTTGCTTTCGCCACTTCGCCCCTTGCAGGCCCCAAGGAAGGATGGTGGGCTTGGAGGAGGCCTGGGTCAGGGGCCCAGCATGGCTTCAGCCCATAGACCATGTTCATCAGCATGGTTGGCTCCTCCTGAGTCTGAACCGGAGTCCTGTTGTTAGAGCTTTTTTTTAGATTCTCAAAGATTCAGAGCCCAGTGGTTTCTGTTTGCTCCAATACAAACCTGCTTCAGCTTTGCAGTCTTCCCAGACTGAAGACTCCTAGCTGCCGAATCATGGTGAGGTCTTTGATCTGGACCATACCTCTGGTCTTCCATGGCGAGACTCCGGCTGGAGAGCTCTGCTTGTCCCTAGCCCTTCAGGCAGGGCTGAGTCTGGGAGGGGAGGGCAGCAGGGGCCTGGTTGCACTGAGGAGGGAATGGATCCCAGAAGGTAGGCAGTGGCTGCATCTGAGCCCATGCTGCCCGGATTGCTTGTGTGGTGTCCGCCGCTGCCTCCTGTCCCTCTTCATGAGGATGTTCCAGTGAGATACCCCCAGCCCACAAGCCCACTGTCCATCTCACACAGTAGAAACAGGGTCCAGGCGGGCGACAGCTTGTTCTGAGACCCAGTGGTGATAGACAGCATGAATTAAAGCGCTTGATCCAAAGCAGGGCAGGGCTCTTTCTGAATCACCCAGGGGCTCATGGCTCAGGCTCTCCCCGGACCCAGCTCAGCCCTTCCACAGTCCTTTGGCAGCTAGGCCATCATCTCCTCTTCCAAGCACCACTTGGGTCTCATCCCAGTAGCAACGGGTGCTCTGCTCCATAAAAGCCAGTCTGTGTGGCCGGAATGAAATGCATCAGTAAGCGTTGCATCCCTGCCTGTGAGGGGACCCTCTCATCTGCTGGGAGGTGACGTTGGATCCAGGTCCCCCGAAACAAGGAGCATGGTATCTAGCTCCTTCTGTCGCCTGTCCACAGGATGGGAAAGCTTCTTCTGGAGGAGCCCAGGGGCCAGGGAGCAGCTGCGGAGGGCTGGACGCTGGCTACGTGCTCTCCATGACCCGCTGCCACCCTCCAGAGCTCTGGTCATTGTGTCCTCCTGGGCCCTGATTTGGGGGCCTAGGTTACCCCTTGCCATGCATGGGGCTGCTTAACATTGTGACCAAGTGGCCAGCCTGCTCCCAAGCCTCCTTTTCTTTCCAGGGTAAAGGTCAGGACGATTCCTCACTCTTGGCTGCCCCCTGCCCAGGGCCCTGAGCAGGGCTGAGCTTTAAACCTTCGTGTGTGCTAGGGTGGGCGTGGCACACACCTTCAGCACAATCCCCTTCAAAGCCAAAGTTCATTGAATAGTTTCTCTTCTTTCTCTGCCGTCTCCTTTGGTTGGTTTGTGGTGATTTAAAATTTGCTTTCTCTCCTCATGTTTATTTCGCTGCCGAGTGTCGATGGGTCTGGCTGTATTTTCAATGACTTCAGCTAGTTTGCCACTCTCAAACCCTGCTAGTGTATTTATTGTTGAATATTTACAATGATCTGAATCAAAGTGAATTAAAACAGAGATATTTTATTGTTCCGGCGTGTATGGTGTTTTTCTTTTTTTAAAATTTTTATTGTCATTCTGATACACAGGGAGGTTACAGTTTCATACGTTGGGCATTGGATACATTTCTTGAACTGTTTGTTACCTCCTCTCTCATTCCCCCTTCCCCCTCCCACTTTCTTTTTTCCCCATGAGTTGTTCAGTAGATTTATACCAAGTAGATTTATACCAGTAGATTTATACAGTTTTGCAAGTATTGCATTTGTAATCATTTGTCTTTTTACCCTATGTCTCTTGATTTTGGTATTCCCTTTCAGTTTCCTAGTTCTCATACCAGTATACACGGTTTCCAATGTACTCAGATAAGATACAGAGATAGTGCAGGTACAACCTCCACAGGAAGGGGTTACAAGAGGATCATCAATAATAGAAGGTACGGTTTCACATTGCATGTTGAATATAATGACAACAGTAATATAACAGTCGTTTCCATAACATGGAGTTCTTTTCACTTACCATCATCTTATGTGTTCATAAGGGCATAGCTATTGGGCTCTTGTGAGCCTCTGCTGTGACTAGCCTAAACCTGTGCTAATTGTTCCCTATGAGGTAGACAATAGACTCCATGTTTCTTTGGGTCTGCCTCACATCACTTCATATAATTTTATTGCAAGTCCTTCCATTTCCTTAAGAATGGGGCAATGTCATTCTTTCTGATAGAGGCATAAAATTCCACTGTGTATATGTACCACATTTTCCTGATCCATTCGTCTACTGAGGGGCCTCTGGGTTGGTTCCAAATTCTAGCTATGACAAACTGTGCTGCAATGATCATTGTTGTGCTGGTGGCTTTAGTGTGTTCTTGTTTGTGGTCTTTTGTGTAGATGTCCAAACGTGGGGCTGCTGGGTCATAGGGGCGCTCTATGTTTCGCCTTGCTAGGAATCTCCATACTGCTTTCCAGAGTGGCTGAACCAGTTTACATTACCACCCAAAATGAAGTAGGGTTCCCTTTTTGCCACATCCCTTTCAATATTTGTTATTGTTAGTTTTCTGTTTATAGGACGTTCTTACTGGGGTGAGATGGAATCTCAATGTGGTTTTGATTTGCATTTCTTTTATGGCCAGTGATGTAAAGCACTTTTTCATATGTCTCTTGGTCATTCTCATTTCCTCATCAGAGAAGTCCCTTTTGAAGTCTTTAGCCCACTTGTTGAGAGGGCTATTGGTTCTTTGCGGTTTTGTTTTGGAGGAATGTAATTTGTCTAGTTCTGCATATATTTTAGATATGAAGCATTTGTCCATTATATAGCTGGTAAAGATCTTTTCCCAATCTGTGGGCTTTCTGTTTATCTTGCGAGTTATGTCCTTTGCCCTGCAGAAGCTCTGCCGTTTGATGCAGTCCCATTTGTCCATCCTTTCTTTGATTTGTCGCATATGTGGGTGTTTGTTGAGGAAGCTCCGTCCTGTGCTAAGAAGCCCGTGTCTTTCTCCTACTCCTTCCTTTAGTGTTTTCAGGGTATGTGTTTTAATTTCGAGGTCTTTGGTGCATTTGAAATTGATTTTGGTGCAGGGTGATATATAAGGATCTAGTTTTAGTTTGTTGCAGGTGTTGAACCAGTTCTGGCAGCACCATTTGTTAAAGAGGCTATCTTTCTTCCAGACTATTTTTTTTAGCTCCTTTATCAAAGATTACGTAGGCATAGACTGTGAGTTCATTTCTGGGTCTTCAATTTTGTTCCATTGGTCTTCAGGCCTGTTCCAGTACCAATGCCAAGCTGTTTTTATTAGTATAGCTTTATAATACAACTTGAAGTTTGGTATTGTAATTCCTCCAGCACTGTTCTTTCTGGTTAGAATTGTTTTGCTATTCAGATCTTTTATTGTTGCATATGAATTTCTGGATTGCTTACTCTATTTCATTTAAAAAGTGGTGTTGGGATATTAATGGGTATTGCATTGAATTTGTAGATACCCTTTGGCATCATTGCTATTTTGATTATATTAATCCTCCCAATCCAGGAGCATGGGTGGTGTTTCCATTTCCTTAGTTCTGCCTTAATGTCATTTTTCACGTTTTTAACATTCTCATTATAGAGGTCTTTCACTTCTTTGGTTAAGGTTATTCCTATGTATTTTATGTTTTTTGAGGCTATTGCAACAGGAGTTGCTTTCCTGACTTCAGCCTTGGCGTTTGGGTCATTAGCATATAGAAATGCCATTGATTTTTGAGGGTTTATTTTATATCCTGCAACTTTGCCAAAGTTTTGGATCAGCTCTAGTAGCTTGGGAGTAGAGTCTATGGGGCCCTTTAGGTATAGGATCATGTCGTCTGCGAAGAGAGAAAGTTTAACTTCATCTTTTCCTATTTGGATCCCGTTTATATTTTCTTCTTGCCTAATTGCTGTGGCTAGGAATTCTAGCACTATGTTGAAGAGAAGGGGGAGAGTGGACATCCCTGTCTTGCTCCCAATTTTAAAGGAAATGGCTTCAGTTTTTCACCATTTAGAATTATGCTTGCTTTTGATTTGTCATAGACTGCCTTTATTATATTCAGGAGTGTTCTCTGGAATCCCAGTTTTTCCAGGACTTTTAGCATAAATGGGTGCTGGATTTATTCCAAGGCTAAGGAATGGTGGTGAGCAGAGGCTGGGTTTAGGCTTCCTGTCGAGTTAGTGTCCTCAGCCTGCCATGTTCCCTTGGAACCCACTTAACAGGTCTCCCTGAAGCAAAAGTGTGCAATCCGGGAGCAATGTGTGCAGAACCCCATATATCACGGAGCCGGGCTATCCAGGGGTCTGATGAGGTGGATGAGGCCTGTTGGAGCCTCAACTCCTTATGGGAAAAATCAGGATGACATAACTCCCACATAAACACATGTCCTGAGGATGCTAGGAGTTTACCTACACCATGGCTCTTCAGGGGTTCAGGTCCCCAGGAAGCTCCCAGCACTCCACGTGGTCTCTTGGTGTCTGGAATTCCCTTTCTTCTAGCACTTCTCTATGAAGCTCCTGTCTCCACTCCTGGGCCGAGCTTTGCTCTGTTGTGAACATCTCCCTCTCTGCCGCATGTCCCCAGACAAGACCCAGACTTGCTACAGGTTCACCTTCCACAGCTGCAACATGAAGCTGCCACCAGGTGGCAGCATGCCACAGTGATTTCCCCGCTAGAGCCTAACAGACTGGACAGCAGGCAGCCACCCGGTCACCCTGGTCCTGTGCTTTCAGAGGCACCCGGGTCTCCACCAGAGTCCCTGGCAAAGAGTTGAACCAAAAATGTGCATGGGTCGGAAGTCATTCCTCTAGGATGCTCAGTCTATCTCCTGCCTACACTCAGGGTATAACATATTTCTCTGTGTCCATAATCAGCTTCTCTGTAACCCCTTTGCTCAGGCCGAGGAGGAAGGGCACGGGAGCCCTGCGGACCCCTGCTGCCTGGTGACACCACTGGCAGATATGAGGCCTGGTCAGGCGACAGATGGAAATCCTGGGTGAGGATAGAGGCCGCTGGGAGGTGAGGTGGTGGTCAGCAAAACTTGAGAAGTGAGGACTGGGTCATGTGTTCTAGGTGATGGGTATAAGAACTCTGTCCCTCCGGGCATGGAGACAAGGGAAATCCCAGCTATGATTCAGGTTAAAGTCTGCTTTTGAACCCTACTGGCTGGTAGAGTTGGCTCAGTTCATGGCTGAATTCTTCTAGGCCTAGGCAGCAGGGCAGAGTACCTGATGGTGGTGACCACCAGGGGGCGCTAGGAGCCCCCGGCCGCCTTGCTCAGGTGCAAGGGCAGTCTGTATAAGGACTTTGCTTCCACTGCAATTCTTTGTGTTTCCCTTTATTGTCAAAGTGTGATACAGAGGGATTACAGATTCATAGGAAATGCAGTGAGTATATTTCTTGTCCTACTTGTTAACTTCTCCCTCATTTCCCCCTCCCCCTCCCCTGTCCCCCAAGAGTTGTGCAGTTGGTTGACACCAAATGGTTTCTAGGTGCTGCATTTAGAATGGTTTGTCCTTTTGTTCCTTGTCTCTCAATTTTGGTATTCCCTCTCCCTTACCCCATTTTATTACCCACATAGACAATATCCAGGGTACTCAGACGTAATACACTGGTAGCAAGGGTACATCCACAGCAGTTTCTTTGGGTCGGGGTCACTTCACTTAGTGTGATTTTTTTCCAAGTGCTTCCATTTCCTTACAAATGGTGCAGAGTCGTTCCTTTTGATGGAGGCATACAAATCCATTCTTTATATGTACCACATTTTCCGGATCCACTCATCTACTGAAAGGCATCTAGGTTGGTTCCATGTTTTAGGGATGACAGTTCGTGCTATGATGAACATAGTTGCCACCAAACCCACTGCAGTTCTTATCAGCCCAACGCCTTTTTTTCCAGATAGGATGGTATCTCTGCCATTCAGCGCAATAAACAGGTGGATTGAAAAGGTCTGGACCCAACTGGATATAATGGAGGATTGTGGCCACGTGTCTCTGACTGGAGCAACAGCCCCTTTCCTGTGCGTCTCTTTTTGCGGTAGTCTCCCAGAGCATGCATGCCCACTTCATGTGCCTTTGAACTTGGGGAAGACATGCATGCCATGGCTGAAGGGAGGCCCAAGCTCCAACTCCAGAAAGGGAAGACCCACCAGCACCCCAACTTTTGCTGAATAGCAGGTGTCCTTTTTCCAGGTTTCTGAGCCAGTTCTGGAGTTGGAACAAAGCTGGGATTGAGGTGTCAACCCAAGGCGTGTCTGTCCTCCGTGGGGGTGGACGCACTGTCCAGTTTGGTGTCTGTGACCCTCCAAAGCTACCCGAGCTCCCCTGCCAGGTAGGGCCCCAGCTCTGAGCCAGGTAGGGGCCACTTCAGTGGTATCTTGGGGATCCGAGTTGGGACACCCAAGAAATGGTGACTGGCTGTCTACATACCTCATCTCCTCACTCCTTCCTCTCTGCTCTCCTCTGCTCTGCTCAGCTCCCCTCCCGTCCCCTCCCCTCCCCTCTGTTGCCTTCGTGATTATTTATTGGTGTTTTAAACAAATTTTGCTGAAATCATGTGCATGTGATGTTTCTGCTGCTCCTGGCGTTTCGTTAAGCTTCAACGTGTAGAGTGGGGAGCAACAGGAAGCCCCTCTCCCCAGGGTCCTTACACGGGTGTCTGGGATCTTGGCGCTTCGGGGGCATGCTGGGGTGCAGGCCCTGGAGTTTGGGAAATGATCTTTTCACAAGCTTCTATTTGCTCAGTTTCCTTCCTTCCTTCCTTCCTTCCTTCCTTCCTTCCTTCCTATCCTTTGTTCCTTCCTTCCTTCCTTTCTTCCTTCCTTCCATCCTTCTTCCCTCCCTTCCCTCCCTCTACCCATCTCTCACTTTCTGCCAGTACTGGGGCTTGAACTCAGTGCCTTGGCACTGACCTGTAGCCTTTTGCTCAAGGCGTATGCTTTACTGCTTGAGCCACAGCTCTGCTTCTAAGGCTTTTTATTTGTCTCTTCTGTTACTTCTTCTTTTGATTTACCTCTTCTTTTTGGAGATAAGAGTCTCACAGGTTTCCCAGGCTGGCTTTGATCCACAGTCCACACATCTCAAATGGCTTCTAAGTGTTGCATGTTGAAGGGTTTGTCCTTTTATTCTTTGTTTCTCGATTTTGGAATTGCCTCTCCCTTCCACCGTTTTATTACCCATATAGACAATATCCAGGGTACTTGGATGTAGTACAGTGGTTGAAAGGGTACAGCCACAGCAAGGGAAACAAAACTAGACAAACCACTGAGTCAAACAAACAGACAAGGAAAAAGAGAGAAAAAAAAAGGAAGGATACTACGAGTTCACATGGCATGCTGAGAGTAATGAAAAAAGTGGTATAACTCTTGTTTCCGTAACGTGGGGTTCATTTCACTTGGCATCTTCTAATATATCCCTATGGGTGTAGCTATTCTGGTATTTTGGTCTTCTATCATGCCTGGCCTATTATGTACTTGCTATTCCCTATGAAGGCGACCATAGAGTCCATGATTTTTTGGGTCTGGGTCACTTCCATTAGAATGATTTTTTCCAAGTCCTTCCATTTCCTTACGAATGGTAGTGTCGTTCCTTCTGATGGAGGCATACAATGCCATTGTGTATATGTACCACAATTTCCGGATCCACTCATCTACTGAGGGGCATCTAGGTTGGTTCCATGTTTCAGCGATGACGAGTTGTGCTGCAATGAACCTAGTTGCCACCAAATACACTGCAGTTCTTAGAAACCCAACGCCTTCCTTCCAGATAGGTCTGTATCTCTGCCATTCAGCACAATAAATAGGTGGAGAGAAAAGGTCTGGACCCAACTGGAGATGTTCCAAATAGCAAGCCAGTGTGGCTGGGCCTCCTTGCTCTGTGGCCTCTCTGGTAATACCGTGTGGCACACGGCTTTTTGCCAGACCTGAGGGTTTCTCCTGGGCTTCTATTTGCGTCTCTTCTCCAGGATGCTCCTGACCCGAGGAGGAGTCTTGGCCTCTGTGAAGCTTATGGTCTAAATCTGTAAAAGGGTATTGAGTGACATGGTAGTTATTGAGCAAAGTAGCAGTACCTTGTCCTGAGTCCTTTCTGTGTGCATGGCTACACACAGTTCATAACTAGTCAGCCAAGAACAAAGAGTAGGTTTGGCTGTGTGTCAGGCAGAATGAACAAGGCTCATGCTGCAATGTGAAGACCCAGATGCAAGCAGCTTCCAATACTAAGCCTGTTTCCTGGTATCCTTTCTCCCTTGGCCTTTCCCCTCCACCCTTTCTACCCTTCCACCCAGTAACTCCCTCCCCTAGACTCATCTACCAGGCCTAGATTAGGACCTTATTCTATTTCAATCGGGTAATACCAAAGTAATATGAATTACTCCTAGTTTACAATATCTTACTGATATTGTACTAATTATTAATTAGCAGCACTACAAATTAAACTATCTTCTACCCAGGCTTCGGTGTATCTGTCAGCTATTATCACAATGCTGCATAATGCCACATAACAGCCCAACAGCTACCACAAAGAAGGCAGTTGCCCCTTACTACCACCTGGCTCCGAGCCTCAACAATCTAGGGCTCCTCTACTGACTCTCAGACTTCTCTATTGTCTCTGACATTTCTTGGTCCAGCACACATGTGGAAGGGAGCAAGACCTGCCACAAAAGCACAAGAATCTGGCTCTGGTCATGTCCTCTGAGACAAGATGAGGATTAAAGACAGCCTGCCCCAGCCTGGTCGACATCACCGTGGTGAAGGGCGTCCACCCTCCTTGAATCTGGTCAAACACTGGAACTCAATGGCCAATACAAAATGGTAGCAGTAACTGGGCCACAAATGCCAGGACTTAGGAGTCTGGAAGCTTCCAGTTCCCATCTCCCTGGTGCATAGGAAGCTTAAGGAGTCCCATGGAGATGCCCATGTGGACAGAAACCAAGGCCAACACACCTTGTCAGCCTTGTGAGTGCGCCATGTTGGAAGAGCCCCAGCTGAGTGGCCCCAGCCTACATCCTGTGGAACAGATCTGTGCCACCGTGTCAGGACCTACTTGGTTGCACGCTTGTGTCCTGGGTCAATTAGAATGGTTGCTCTGAGTTCCAGAGTGTTCGGGGAGGCATGTTGCATAACTATAGACAACCAGAATAGACTGCTGGGTGCAAAGCCAAGGAAGAAGTCAGGAGAGGAGGCCCCAGTAGGATGCCACAGAGGAGCAGACGAAGGCCCTCACCATCACCAAGCGACCACTCCCACTGCCCTGTGGCTGGGGACAGACACCCAGTGGTTAGCCATGATATTTTGAACTGCCCCATAGAGATCATCCTATGTTAAGAAAATGAGGGAACCTTTCACCAGCAAAACAAATACTCAGTCCAATTCACTATAAGGAAACGTATTCAGAAAACAGCCATAGAAGCGGGGCCTTAGGTTCTGTTGCTTACATATGTATATACGTTAGTCAAAATACCTACAACCGAACAATTATACTATAAAATTTAATTACCTTGTAACTCATGAGTACCACGAATTTTCAAATGATTAAAAACCAAGTGCTTCTCAAAAAGGTATACATTTAAAAGTAGCTACTGACTTGGATACAAATTACCAGTGCCCAGTTTGACTCTTGAAAAAACATGCATTCTAAATCAACACCCAAAACTGGAGGAAAAGAGAACTATTAAACCATGAGGGTCTTCTTCAGCACCAATACCATCAGCATTCTTTTAACTACTAAAGACGGAAGTGGAAGTGCACCTACACTGAACCACAAATGGACTGTAGTGAATAATACACCATTCAGAGGGAATGAGAGATATGGCAATGTGTGCTACGTGTGGTCAATGAAAGTACAGAGCAGGGGTGTGTGTGCAGGTCATAGATGAGGCCTGGCATTTATTGTTCTTATCATGATGTGGAAATGAAATTCCAAGTTAATGTCCAGTTTTCTTTTTCCTACAGGTAGACAAACTGATTGAGAATAAGATAAAGAGAAGATTTGGCATTTCTCAGGGATGCCTCCGTGTATTGCGAAGGTGAACTGAGATCTAGGGTGATAAAAAGACATGATACGACACACATGAAGGTACAAAGAAGGCTCAGAAGAGAATGACACCAAAGGAAGAAAATATAACACTGTTGGCAGACTTGAAACAAGAGGTTTTTTTCGAATTATCACAGAGGAAGTAAAGAGATGATGGTATTAATAACAGAAATACCTGCATAGTTTGAAAATATCAGAACAAGTGACTAGAGATAGATTGATAGATAGATAGATAGATAGATAGATAGATAGATAGCTTAAAATTGATTGGAAACTGAGCTCTCACAAAGGTTGTTATGGAGAGGATACTTGGCAGTATTTCCCTGAACCAAGGTGGAAGGTCTAGATATTAAACAGTGATAGTCAAGAATTGCTAGAGCCAAGGTCTCTGGGGGAAGTTCAGATTGGCCTTGAGATTAAACAGTGCCAGTTAAGAATTGCTAGAGCCAGGGTCTCTGGGGAAGGTGAGATTGGCCTTGACCAGGGGAACCTGTTGTCTCTGCCTGCCCTAGGCTGAGCCCACAGGTGTGGGCCATCAACACTGATCTTTTCCCCTTCCCTCCCAGACCCCCTAGTTAGGGTGTGTTCTGATGTTGGCTGGGTTTTCCCATGTCCTTCTTCATTGGAATAGAGTTGTATTGATTTTTTATCTTTCTCCATAGATTCTAGGGAATCTTCAGCTCCTGAGATTCAATCCTTTGCTTCAGTTAGTCGGGACTGTAGGCTAGCTACTTGATTTTGAATCTCTTTTCCTTCTGACTGGTCTTTCCTGCTGATTTCCATGTCCTTGCTCTTAGGTCCTGCATGGACTTCTTTACTTCATTAACTTCATTAACTTTTTTTTGAGTGCTGTCTCTCAAATCTTTTAGCTGGGTGACTATCTTTTCTTTTGACTCTTTTAGTTCATTTATCTTTCTATTTGTGGAGGCCATGAAATTCTCCATTAATTTTTGCTTTGAATCCTCACGCTCTAGAATAGATGACTGAAGAGATTCAAACTTTTCAGTTATAATTTTTATCAGTAGACTTTGTAGATCATTTTGAGGGTTCTCTTCTATGTCTTTGATTGACTGCTCTGCTTCCTGTTTGTTTTGAGTGGGAGATGAGACTCCATTGTTTGCCATCTTTCTTGTGTTTCTTCTGCCCATTTGGACTGGGAATGCCAATCTACAAGCACATGTGAGCACTGTTTAAGACCCAAAGCAGACCTTACCAAGCACTGTTGTATATATCGTAGAAGTTCACAATTATATACAGATACCTTGTATACCCATATATACAATTAGATTTGGTGTTCCTAAAGAATACAACTTTGATATAACAACCAATCCTGAGCCGTGTATTCAGTAGTTACTTATTTACTGTTACAACCCTATGAGTAATTTTTGATCTTATATTAAGTTCTTTTTGGATGGGTTGGCTTTGTCTTTGAAGCCCTTTGATTCACTCAGATTGAGCAGGGATACCTTCTATCCAATAACCAGGGGTCAATGGAATCTGGAGGTCCTGGAAGTAAGTCAGGAGGGTAAGTTAGAGGTAGTAAAGAGAATAGAGTAAAATGTATGGGGAGGTTGATAATTTTAGTTTAGTGTCAGTGACGCGGAAATGTGGTGACAGTAGAATCAGTAGAAAGAACAAGGTTAAAATTAGAGAAAATGGAGAATTAGCAGAAAAGAGTGGAGGTGTTATTCATAAGAAAGTAATTTTTAAAGAAAGAGAATGTGAAGAGAGAAATAAAGAAAAAATACTGGAAGACAAATGCACAAAACAGAGAAAAATCATTTAAAAATAAACGCCAGAAAATCGAACAACAACCACAAACACAAAAACTTGAAAAGAAAAAAAGAGGTAAAAATGGAAAGTTAAAACCCAACCACATTTCCAAATTGCAAAAAATTAAAAAAAAAAAAAAAGGTTAAAAAATTTAACGCCTGGCTCTGAATAGGCTGTGGACTCAGCAGGGCGGGCCAACCCTGGCCTGGTTTACCCAGCTGACAGTTGCTTGCCTGGGGGAGGCTCCTCCCTTCTGGGCGGGGCGGCCTCCTGGCCAGAGATGGCTATGCAATTCAGCTCCATTTCGGGCTGGGAATTGGCTTCATCTGGGATGGGACTGTTTTTCTGTCTCGGGAAACATTTGTTTTCCCATTTGGTTGTTCATTGTGACAGCAGCTGCTCCCCGCTTTTGGTTTTAATTTAGGAATTCTGGAGGGCAGGGCACATCTGGCTGAGTTCACCTGAGTGTGTGAGCCCTGGTCTGGGCAGGGTTCATTCTCCTGGGCGGAGCTGGCTCTCACTGGTCAGTCCCTCTTGCCCTTTTCAAAGATGGCCCCTTTGTCCTCGCTTTCCCCAGGCCTGCTTTAGTTCCAGTCTGGTCTGACCCTATGCCAGTGTCAAATATGACGCTTTGTTCTGGCAGTGGGGGAAGGGCTGTCTTCCAGAAGCTGCTCTTGGGCACGTGTTAGAATGTCTTTTGTGTGTTACTCACGCTTCCTCTGCATTTCAGGCTGTCCATGCTCAGCCTGTGATTTGCTGCTGCCAGCTGGATGCATTCCTCCTGGTCGCTGCTGTGTGCTTTAGGTGCGGACGGTGTGGGGCACTGTGCAGGCACCAGCACTGGCATGGCAGCAGAATGTGGCATGGAGTTCAAATCTGTGTTTTCAGGCCAGCAAAGTCGATGTTTTCGTCCTGACCAGAATCCCTGCAATGTTATTACTTACTGGGCTGTCTTCTAACACTGAAAATGTCTCTGGAGTGGTAAAATTGCGATGTCGGAGGGCTCTGCTGCTCCTACGCCATCTTCTGAGAAGGCCCCTGTTTGGTGTTGAGTTTGCTGTGTGTGACCCTTCAAAGCTACACAAGCACCCGTGCCTGCTAGGGCCCTAGCTCTAGGCCAGGTAGGGGCCACCTCATGGTATACTGGGGTCAGAGTGGGAACAACCAGGAAATGGTGACTGGCTGTCTACATACCTCACTACATCTCCTCATTCCTTCCTGTCTGCTCTGCTCCCCTCCCCTCTGGTGCCTTCCTGATTATTTATTGGTATTTTAAACAAATTCAGCTGAAATCATGTGCGTGCGATGGTTCTGCTGCTACTGGCGTTTCATTAAGCTTTAATGTGTGGAGTGGGGAGCAAAGAGGAAGCCTCTCTCCCCAGGGTCCTTACACAGATGTCTGGGGACTTGGAGCTTGTGGGGCATGCTGGGGTGCAGGCCCTGGAGTTTGGGAAATGATCTTTTCACAAGCTTGTGCTTCTCAGTATCCTTCCTCCTTCCTTCCTTCCTTCCCTCCTTCCTTCCTTCCTTCCTTCCTTCCTTCCTTCCTTCCTTCAACCACCCTTCCTTCCTTCCTTCCCTCCTTCCTTCCTTCCTTCCTTCCTTCCTTCCTTCCTTCCTTCCTTCCTTCCTTCCTTCACCCATCTCTCACATTCGGCTACTACTGAGGCTTAAATTCAGGGCCTAGGCATTGACCAGTAGCCTTTTGCCCAAGGCGAGTGCTTTAGTACTTGAGCCACAGCTCTGCTTCGGGATTTTTATTTGTCTGTCCTATTTCTTCTTCTTTCTACTTGTCTCTTCTTTTTTGGAGAGAAGAGTCTCACAGACTTCCCAGGCTGGCACAGTCCGCTGATCTCACCCTCCTGAGTAGCTTCCATTACAAGCATGAGTTGCAGCGTCCTTTCTGTTTTTCTGTCTCCCCACAGGCAGGCCTCCTCCTGTGGGCTGGGGGCCTCTGGGCTGGGCTGGAGGAGGGGAGGTAGGCACTGGGCAGTGGCCACCACCTCCACTGACAGCAGAAGCACGTTTTTGGGGTTGCTTTCGCCACTTCCTCCCCTGCAGGTCCAAGGGAAGGATGGCAGGCTTGGAGAAGGCATGGGTCAGGGGCCACCCGTGGCTTTAGGCCATAGACCATGTTCACCAGGGTCGTTGTCTCCTCCTGGTCTGAACCAGAGCACTGTTGTTAGAGTATTTTTTAGATTCTCAAAGATTCAGAGCCCAGTGGTTTCTGTTTGCTCCAATACAAACCTGCTTCAGATTTGCAGACTTCCCAGATTGAAGAATCCTAGTTGCCGAATCATGGTGAGGTCTTTGATCTGGACCATACCACTGGACTTCCCCAGCCAGAGCCCGCTGGGGAGCTCTGCACACCCCGAGCCCTTCTGCCAGGGCCAAGACTGGGCAGGACGGGAGGCAGGGGCCGGGTTGCACCGAGGAGAGAATGGATCCCAGAGGGGAGGCGGTGGCTGCATCTGAGCCCGTGCTGCCGGATTGCTTGTGTGGTGTCCGCCGCTGCCTCCTGTCCCTCCTCACGAGGATGTTCCAGTGAGATGCCCCCATCCCACAAGACCACTGTCCATCTCACGTGCTAGAAACACGGTCCAGGCGGGTGACTGCTTATTCTGAGAGCCAGTGGTGACAGACAGCATGAATCAAAGTGCTTGATCCAAAGCAAGGCAGGGGTTGGCTCTGTCTGAATCACCCAAGGGCTCGTGGCTCAGGCTCGCTTCAGACCCAGCTCAGCCCGTCCTCAGTCCTCTGGCAGCTAGGCCATCATCTCCTCTCCCCAGCACCACCTGGGTCTCATCACTTTAGAAATGGGTGCTCTGCTGCATAAAAGCCAGTCTATGTTGCTGGAATGAAATGCATCAGTAAGCATTGCAACCCTGGCTAAGAGTGGACGCTGTCATCTGCTGGGAGGTGACGTTGGATCCAGTTCCCCCAAAACAAGGAGCAAGGAAAGTATTGCCTTCCATTGCCTGGCCACACGACAGGAAAGCTTCCTCCTGGAGAGCCCAGGGGCCAGGGAGCTGCTGCGGCGGTCTGGACACGGGCTACATGCTCTCCGGGACCAGGTGCTACCATCCAGAGCTCTGGAGGTCATTGTTTCCATCCTGGGCCTCTGATTTGGGGGCCTAGGTGACCCCTTGCGATGCATGGGGCCACCTAATCCTGTGACCAAGCGGCCAGTCTGCTCCCAAGCCTCCTTTCCCTTCCAGGGTAAAGGTCACAATGATTCCTCACTCTTGGCTCCCCCTGACCAGTGCCCTGAGCATGGCTGAGCTTTTCTGTTTGTTTGTTTGTTTGTTTTTTTGGCCAGTCCTGGGCCTTGGACTCAGGGCCTGAGCACTGTCCCTGGCTTCTTCCCGCTCAAGGCTAGCACTCCGCCACCTGAGCCACAGCGCCGCTTCTGGCCGTTTTCTGTATATGTGGTGCTGGGGAATTGAACCTAGGGCCTCGTGTATCCGAGGCAGGTACTCTTGCCACTAGGCTATATCCCCAGCCCAGGGCTGAGCTTTAAACCATAGTGTGTGCTAGGGTGGGCGTGGCGCACACCTTCATCACAATCCCCTTCAAAGCCAACGTTATTTAAACAATTTCTCTTCTTTCTCTGCCATCTCCTTTGGTTGGTTGGTGGTGATTAAAATTTGCTTTCTCTGCCCATGTTTATTTTGCCGCCGAGTGTCGAAGGGGCTGGGTGTATTTTGAATGACTTTAGCTAGTTTGCCACTCTGAGCCCCCTGATGTCTTATTTATTGTTGAATTTTACAATGATCTAAATCAAAGTGAATTAAACCAGGGCTATTTTATTTTTCCGGTGTGGTTGTTGTTTTTCTAGACGGGGGCCCTAGTGGTGGTTCGCTCTACCCTGGATGTTTGGAGTCAGCCGATTTTTTGGTCTCAAAATGGCTGGAGATTCCGTCTCTCCGGAGTCTCTGGGTGAGGGTTCCGCCCTCCCTCCCCATGAAGTGCTCACGGGTGACTCAGGAGGAGCAGACAGGCCAGTCTCCTGGACTGTCTGCCTTTCAGGTCAAATGAGAACCACAATGCATGGCAGAGCAGGGTGAAATCACCAGCAAAAGCCTCAGGATGCTCCGCTGCCCTGAGCATTGTTTTGGCCAGACAGCATGTTGTACAGAGGTAGAGTCCACTCCTCACAGGTTGCTGTAACCAGCGAAGGACACACGTCAGCTTCAAAGTTGGCATGAATCACTGACTGAAAAATAAAAAATAAAAAAAGGCGAGGCACCTGTGGCTCATATAGGTAATCCTTGCTTCTCAGATGGCTGAGCTCTGAGGGTCTCCGCTTGAAATTGGCCTGGGAAGGAGAGTCCTTGAGGCCCTATCTCCACTTAACCACTAAGAAGACAGACATGGAGTGGTGTCTCAAGAATGGTAGACCACCAACCTTGAGCGAAAAAGCCAAGGAATGGAACCCAGGTCCTGAGGTCTAACACCAATATCGGCACAAATCAAAACCGATGTCCAAGATAACGTTGGTGCAAGATGTTCGCAGTGTGTGTGGCGCTTTATACTTTGCACACCACCTCCTTGGGCAGGAACTTGAATTCTCAAGTCTAGGGAATGGTGGTGAGCAGAGGGGGGATTTTGGCTTCATGTCGAGTTAATGTGGGCAGCCTGCCATGTTCCCTTGGAACCCGCTTATCGGATCTCCCTGCAGCAACAGTGTGCAATACGGGAGCAATGTGTGCAGAACCCCATATATTACAGAGCCAGGCTATGCAGGGACCTGATGAGCTGGCTGAAGCCTGTCAGAGCCTCACCTCCTTATGGGAAGAGTCAGGTGGACATAACTCCCACATGAACCCGTGTCCTGAGGATTTTAGAAATTTGCCTAGGCCATGGCTCTGCAGAGGCCTAGGAAGCCAGCAGCACTCCACGTGGTCTCTTGGTGTCTAGAATAACCTTTATTCTAGCACTTGTCTATGAAGCTCCTGTCTCCACTCCTGGGCTGAGCTTGGCTCTGTTGTGAACATCTCCCTCTCAGCCGCATGTCCCCCAGACCAGACCCAGACTTGCTACAGGTTCAACTTCCACAGATGCAACGAAAAGCCGCCACGAGGTGGCAGCACGCCACAGTCCGTTCCCCACCAGTGCATCCCAGACTGGCCAGCAGGCGGCCACCCGGTCACCCTGGTCCTGTGATTCCAGTGGCACCTGAGTCTCCACCAGAGTCCCTGGCAAAGAGTTGAACCAGGAAAGTGCCCGGGTTGGAAGTCATTCCTCTAGGATGCTCAGTCTGTCCCCTGCATACACTCAGGGTATAAACAGATTTCTCTGTGTCCATCATCAGCTTCTCCATAACCCCTTTGCTCATGCCAAGGATGAAGGAGACAGGAGCCGTGAGGACCCCTGCTGCCTGGTGATACCACTGGCAGACATGGGGCCTGGTCAGGTGACAGATGGAAATCCTGGGTCAGGATAGGAGCCGCTGGGAGGTGAGGTGGGCAAGACTTGAGAAGTGAGGACTGGGTCCTGTGTTCTAGGTGACGGGTATAAAACTCTGTCCATCAGGGCACGGACACAAGGGAACTCCTAGCTATGCTTCAGGATAAGTCTGCACTTGAGCCCTACTGGCTGGTAGAGCCTGCTCAGTTCAGGGCTGAAGTCTTGTAAGCCTAAGCAGCTGTGCAGAGTACCTGGTGATGGTGACCACCAGGGGGTGCTAGGAACCCCACCCCCACACGCTCAGGTGCGAGACCAGTATATAAAAGGACTTTGCCAACATTGCATTTCTTTTTTTAATCTTTATTGTCAAAGCGTGATACAGAGGGGTAACAGATTCATAGGATAGGCAGATAGTACATTTCTTGTTCTACTTGTTACCTCCTCCCTAATTTGCCCCTCCCCCTCTCCCTCTCCCTGTCCCCCAAGAGTTGTGCAGTTGGTTTACACCAAATGGTTTCTAAGTGTTGCATTTTGAATGGTTTTCCTTTTCTTCTTGGTCTCTTGAGTTTGGTATTCCCTCTACCTTCCGCTGGTCTAATACGCATATCACACATTATCCAGGGTACTCGTATGTAGTACAGTTGTCGCGAGGGTACAGCCTCAGGAAGGGACTGCAAGAGAAACAAAACTAGATAAGCCACTCAGTCAAACAAACAGACAAGGAAAAAGAGAAAAAAAGTGTATTACGAGTTCACATGGCGTTTTGAGACTAATTTCAGCAGAGGTAAAACTCTTCTTTCCATAGCGTGGGGTTCATTTCACTTCCTATTGTCTTATGTGGTCCTATGGGTATAGATATTGGGTATTCTGGTCTTCAATCATGACAGGCCTATTCCTGTACTAGCCAATCCCCATGAGGGACACCATAGGATTTATGTTTCTTTGGGTCTGGGTCACTTAATTTAGAATGATTTTTTCCAAGTGCTCCCATTTCCTTACAAACGGTGCAGTGTCATTCCTTCTGATAGAGGCATGGAATTCCATTATGTATATGTACCAGATTTTCCGGATCCACTCGTCTACTGAGTGGCATCTAGGTTGATTCCATGTTTTAGCGATGACGAGTTGTGCTGTGATGACCATACTTGCCACCAAATCCACTGCAGTTCTTACAAGCCCAACGCCTTCTATCCAGATAAGTCTGTATCTCTGCCATTCAGCACAATAAACACGTGGAGAGAAAAGTTGTGGACCCAACTGGAGAAGTTCCAAATAGCAAGCCAGTGTGGTGGGCCACCTTGCTCTCTGGCCTCTCTGGTAATACCGTGTGGCACACGGCTTTTTGCCAGACGTGAGGGTTTCTCCTGGGCTTCTATTTGCATCTCGTCTCCAGGATGCTCCTGACCCAAGGAGGAGTCTTGGCCTCCCTGAAGCTTATGGTCTAAATCTGTAAAATGGTATTGAGTGACATGGTACTTATTGAGCAAATTCTACAATGGGAAGAGGATTCGAATAACAGCTGAACTATCCACACAAACTTACCACGTACGAAGTGAGTGGAAAATCACCATCCAAGTACTTCAGGCTAAAAATATGCAACCTCGGATCAAATATCCAGCGAAATTGGAGTTCACATGTGAAGGGAAAACCAGATCTTTTCACACCAAAGAGGAGCTAAAGGAGTCTGTGAATAAAAAACCAGCACTACAGCGAATTCTAAGAGGGGAGCCCCACCCAACAGAGATCGTACAAGACACACAGTCAGAAACAGAAAGAAAATACAATAGTCAAAGTCCAATAGAAACAACAGCTCACTAAAGACAAGAAAAAGAAAAAAAGAGGAAAAAACAGCCCAACAAGAAAATTGAAGGAGAAAGAACACCCTTATCCTTGATCTCTTTAAATATAAATGGTTTAAACTCTCCTATAGAGAGGAGCAGACTGACAGGATGGATCCCCAAACAAAAAGTTGACATCGCTGCCTACAAGAGACCCACCTTACAGCAAGAGAAAAAAACAGGTTCCGAATGAAAGCATGGAGCAAGATCTACCAAGCAAACGCACCTACCAAACCGGCAGGTGTAGCCATTCTGATCTCAGACAAGCTGGACTTTTCATTAAAATCAAGTCAAAAAGACAAAGAAGGACACTACATATTAATACAAGGAAAAATCCAGAATCAAGACATCACGGTGATAAATGTATACTCACCGAACAAAAGAGGCCCGACATATGTCAAGCAAATTCTCACAGAATTACAGAACAAGATAGACGCAAACACAATCATAGTGGGTGACCTTAATACCCCACTCTCTCCAAGACAGATCCAACACCCAGAGGATTAGCATGGAAACTGAGGACCTAAGTAACACCATATCCCAAATGGATCTGACAGACCAATACAGAATCTTCCACCCTACAGAGACCCAATACACCTTCTTTTCAGGAGGCCATGGATCATATTCCAAAATAGACCACGTCATAGCCCACACAAAGGACCTCAGCAAATACAAAAGTATAGACGTCATCCCATGTATTATATCTGATCACAGTGGATTAAAGGTAACCCTCAACAACAAAGGATACCACAGAGGCTATACACACTCTTGGAGGCTATACCCACACTGCTATCCAACACTTGGGCCACAGACCAAATTAAAGATGAAATCAACGAATTCATAAGCCACAATGACAATGAAAACACATCACAAAGAAACCTATGGGACACAGCTAAGGCAGTACTGAGGGGCAAGATCATTGCCCTCAGCACTCACATTAAAAGAATGGAAGCAGAGCAGGTGAATAACCTCACGATGAAACTAAAACAACTGGAGAAACATGAAATGACAGAATCTAAACGACTAGGAGGGGAGAGATCACAAAGATTAAAGAAGAGATAAATCTGATTGAATATAGAAAGACCATTCAACAAATAAGACTAAAAGCTGGTTCTTTGAAAAAATAAACAAAATTGACAGACCCCCACAACACTTACAAAAACAAGAAGAGACTCATATACGTAAAATCAAAGACTCCACTGGAAAAATTACAACAAGTACACACGATATTCAAACAATCATAAGGAGCTATTTCCAAAAGCTCTACTCAGCAAAAAACAATAATTTTACAGACATGGATTAATTCTTAGAGAAGTACAAACTGCCCAAACTGAACCAAGAAGAAATAAATCAACTAAATAAACCAATAACTTACAGTGAGATACAGGAGGTAATCAAGAACCTCCCAGCAAAGAAAAGCCCAGGCCCAGATGGATTCACCAACGAATTCTTCAAAACCTTTAGTGAGGAGCTAATACCAATACTCCTCAAAGTCTTCCGTGAAATCGAAACAGAGGGAGAAATCCCAAACTCATTCTACGAAGCTAATATCATACTCATTCCCAAACCAGGCAAAGACCCAACAAAAAAAGACAAGTACAGACCAATATCACTAATGAACACAGACGCAAAGTTCCTCAATAAAATATTAGCTAACAGGATCCAGAAACTGATCACGAAAATCATACATCATGACCGAATAGGCTTCATCCCACAGTCACAAGGATGGGTCAACATCCGTAAATCAATCAACGTAATTCACCACAAAAACAGATCTAAAATTAAGAATTACATTGTTATCTTAGTCGATGCCCAAAAAGCCTTTGAAAAAATACAACATCCATACCTATTAAAAGCTTTGGAGAGAACAGGAATAGATGGAACATTCCTCAAAACAATAAAAGCCATATACAACAGACCAACTGCTAATATCATATTAAATGGAGAGAAACTTAAATCATTCCCCCTAAACTCAGGAACAAGACAAGGATGCACACTTCTTTTCAACATAGTGCTGGAATCCCTAGCCATAGCAATAATGCAAGAGGAGGACATCAAACGGATCCACATCGGCAAGGAAGAAATCAAGTTATCCCTATTCGCAGACGACATGATCTTCTATCTGAAGGACCCAAAAAACTCAGTCCCCAAACTCCTTCACCTATTAAACCAATTTGGCAAATAACAGGATACAAAATCAATCCACAAAAGTCAGCAGCTTTTCTGTACACCAGCAATATACAAACAGAAAAGGAAATTATGGAAACATTTCTATTTACAATAGTCAAAAAAAGAATAAAGTACCTAGGGATCAACTTAACCAAGGATGTGACAGACCTATTTAATGAAAACTATAAAAATCTAATAAAGGAAATCAAAGAAGACACAAGGAGATGGAAAGACCTCCTATGCTCATGGAAGGCAGAATCAATATAGTGAAAATGGCCATATTGCCCAAAGTGTTATACAAATTCAATGCAATCCCCATCAAGATCCCAGCTACATTCTTCACTGAAATAGAGAAAGCAACCCATAAGTTCATATGGAACAGCAAAAAACCTAGAATAGCCAAAGCAATTCTAGGCAAAAAAAAGCAGGGCAGGAGGTATCACAATACCACACTTCAAGCTCTACTACAAGGCCATCATAACAAAAACAGCATGGTATTGGTATAAAAACAGATCGGAAGACCAATGGATTAGAATTGAAGATCCAGAAATAAAACCACACTCTTACAGTCAGCTGATATTCGACAAAGGAGCTAAGGACATACAATGGAATAAACATCACCTCTTCAACTACTGGTGCTGGGAGAACTGGGCAGCCATATGCAGAAAACTCAAAGTAGACTCAAGCCTATCACCATGCACCAAGATCAACTCAAAATGGATCAACGACCTCAATATCAGACCTGAATCCTTGAAACTAATGAAGGACAGAGTAGGAAAGACGCTAGAACTTATAGGCACAGGAAGGAACTTCCTGAATAAAGTCCCAGGGGCACAACCAATAGGGGAAAGACTTGACAAATGGAACTACTACAAATGAAAAAGTTTCTGCACAGATAAGGACATAGCCACCAAAATAGAAAGACAACCAACGATATGGGAAACGATATTTACCAGCAGAGCAACAGACAAAGGCCTGATATCTGTCATCTACAGAGAACTCAAAATCTAAGCCCCTCCAAGCCCAATAAACCTATTAGGAAATGGGCAAAGGAGGTAAAGAGAGACCTCACAAGAGAAGCTATAAAAATGGCAAAGAAACACATGAGGAAATGCTCAACATCCCTGCTAGTAAAGGAAATGCAAAGAAAAACAACCCTGAGATACCACCTCACCCTAATTAGAATGGCCTATACTCTGAACTCAGGCAACAACAAATGCTGGAGGGGGTGCGGGGAAAGAGGAACCCTTCTCCATTGTTGGTGGGAGTGCAAATTAGTACAACCACTTTGGAGAACAGTATGGAGGTTTCTCAAAAAGCTCAATATAGACCTACTCTATGACCCAGACATACCACCCCTAGGCATCTATCCTAAACAGCAAACCCCAAGATATCAAAAAGACATTTGTACTTCCATGTTTATCGTGGCACAATTCACAATAGCCAAAATATGGAAACAAAACAGATGCCCCTCCACCGATGAATGGATCCAAAAAATATGGTACTTACACACAATGGAATACTACATAGCGATTAGGAATGGTGAAATATTGTTATTCGCATGGAAATGGTCAGAACTGGAACAAATAATGTTGAGCGAGACAAGCCTAGAACACAGAAAACAAAGGGGCATGATCTCCCTGATATATGACTGTTAACAAAGGGAGACGGAGAGACAGTAGAGACCAAGTCTGTGAAACCAAAAACTGCTTGTCAAATAGTGTTCCCCACAGGATTGGGGCAGCGACCCAACAGCATGTAACTAAAACCAAACAATTACTCAACATATAAAGGTCAAAAATTGACCTCTCAGGGGAATACAATAGCTCAAAAGCTAAGTATTTACGTTCCTATAAGACTACTGTCGACATGTGGTCATGAAAAAACATGCATTCTAAAGCAACACCCAAAACAGGAGGAAAAGAGAACTATTATCCCACCAGTGTTTTCTTCAGCTTCAATACCATCATCATTCTTTTATCTACTCCAGACAGAAGCGGAAGTGCACCTACACTGAACCACAAATGGACTGCAGTGAATAATACACCATTTAGAGGGGATGAGAGAAACAGCATTGTGTGCTACGTGTACTCCCTGCAAGTACACAATAGGGTGTGTATGCAGGTCATAGATGAGGCCTGGTATTTATTGTTTTTATCATGAATGTGGAAATGAAATTCCAAGGTAATGTCCAGATTTCTTTTTCCTACAGGTAGACAAACTGATTGAGAATAAGATGAAGAGAAGATTTGGCATTTCTCGGGGAAATTCCAAAGGTATTCCGAAGGTGAACTGAGATCTAGGGTGATGCAAAGACATAATACTAAACACATGAAGGTACAAAGAAGGCTCAGAAGACTGACAGCAAAGGAAGAAAATATAACACTTTTGGCAGACTTGAGACAAGACTATTTGGGGAATTATCACAGAACTAATAAAGCGATGATGATATTAATAACAGAAATACCTGCACAGTGTGAAAATATCAGCCTAGTAAGCCATTAAATTCATAAGAGAAGGCAAGGGAAAGAAATAAGAAGTAGCACGTGTGGAAATGTCTTAAGAAACCAAAACTAGAAAAGTTATCAAAACAGTGAGTAGAGTTGGGTAGATGAAGGGCTTACAATTGAGTGGAAAGTGAGCTCTCAGAAAGGTTGCTCTGGAGAGGCTACATGGCAGAATATCCCTGAACCAAGGTGGAAGGTCTAGATATTAAACAGCCCCAGTGAAGAATTGCTTGAGCCAGGGTATCCGCGGGTAGGTCGGATGAGGCTTGAGCCAAAGAACCTGGTGTCTCTTTCTTGAGGAGGTTGAGCCCACAGGTGTGGCCCATCAACAATGATCTCCTCCTCCCCCTTCTGTGGCCCCTCCCCCCAGATAGGGTGTATTACGGTGCAGGCTGGTTCTTTCCCATGTCCTTCTTCACTGGAGAAGAGTTGGCACATACCGGCTTGGGTCATTGTTTAGGGAGTCGCTGATCTCCGATGCACCAGTTCAGCTGATGGCAGTGCTCTGTGTTTTCTCCAGATAAATACATGAAATATGTGTGTGTGTGTGTGTGTGTGTGTGTGTGTGTAACCATATATGTGTGTGTGTTTATAGTCATAAACATATGTGTACTTATATTTATGTACGCACATATTCCTGTATATTTACCCTTCTGCAGCCCTGCCTGACAATTTATCTAACATCCAAGTCTGTAGATTGTTATTGAAGAGAAAAATGCCCCTTCATCAGAGTAGTGCATTTAGTAATGGAGATAGCATTGTAAATGCCATCCAAGTGGAGCTCAGTATGGAGGGGCACTCATGCGTTGTTAGGCCCCCGGGGGGAAGGTTAGAGGGGACTCACTGTGAGCCCGTGTCCCCGAGAGGCCCTGGAGAGCCGGCAGGCAGGGTCCCTGGGACAGCCCACCGGTGCTGCAGGCCTCCGGGGTCACCGCCCCGGGAACCTGCTCTTGCATCTCAGGTAATCGCGGAGGGTGTTGGCCATGAGCCGGGCAGTTCTCTTAGCAGGGGGCTTTCCGGTGCTGACCACGGGCCTGAGGGCCGCCGTTGTGGGGCCGGAGGGGGCGCAGGCTGCTGCCTGGCTTTGGGGATGAAACCTTCCTTCCCCACCTCCAGCAGCTCCGCCCGCACCCGCAGCCCCGGCCCCCAAGGCACCCTGTTCTAATCCTCCTCCAGCTGGGTTTCCTTGCTGGGCGCCTCCTTGGTGCGGGGCTGGCCCTGCGCTGCAAGCCCGGGGTTGGGCACCGCGGCGAGGGCGCTTCTGGGGAAGCGGGTGCAGGAGCATCTGTGTCCGGCGGCCCCTGCTCTCCTGGGCCTGGGCAGCCCGGATCCTGGCGCTCACGGCCTGCAGACGCTGCTCCCGCTCCTGGCGCAGCCGCACGAAAAGCTCCTGCCAGGACTCGCCCGGGGCCGGGGTGGCCTCCTTAAACTCCTTTCTGCAGCGGACTTGCCACAGCCTGTCTGTGCCGCCGGGTGCCACGGTCCTGCTGTGACCGTTCCCGGGACTGGGGTGCTGAGCTGCGGGAAGAGGCTCGGGCACGAGCTCGAACAGAACGCGGGGTGTCCGGGCACCACCGAGGGAACTGTGCGGGGGAAGCGCGCAGACCTCCTGGGCAGTGGAGGGAAGAAGCGGGAGGGGCCTGGGTCCCGAGTACACCGGGGTCCTCAGGGCCACTCTGTGGAAAGGGAAGGCTGCCCCTTCCTCTTCCTCCTCCTCTTCACCTTGCTCTTCCTCCTCATCTTCTCCTTCCCCTCTCGGCTCTCCCCAGGGCACAGAGTCCCCATGCGGAGGGAGTGGAAAAAGGGAAATCCGCCCCTGTCTGTGCAGCACACCTGACTCGACTGGCCCCCCGGGGAAATCCGGAGGGTCGCCCTCGGGCGGCACCGTTGGCTCCTCTCGGGCGGGATCAGGAGCTTGAACAAGAACCAGCTTGCCTGCCTGGTCTCCCTTGACCTCGCTACTCGTCGGGACCCTCTCCGGGGATTCCAGAACCACACCTGCCTCCTTCATCAGCTCTTCCCACTCAGCCCACTCCGACTGCATGGGGCCATCCTGCCTGGGCTCCCGAGCGCCATCCCGCTCGGGGTCCTGCCCCAGGAGGGCTGGCACGAGCCCTGGGTGGCGGCCCAGCAGAGCCACGGTCTCCCAGCGCAGGTCCAGCTCCTTGGCCAAGCTGCCCACCCGCTGGTGCTCCCTAAGCCCCTGAACCGTGCTCCTCACTCCCGTGGTCTCCAGGATCTCCGGCATGAAGGGTAGGATGGAGAGCAGCCTCAGGGTCTTCCGGATCTCCTCCGTGTCCCCGCTGCGGGCCAGGTGCTCCTGGAGCTGCCTGGCGGCTGCCCAAGCCCCCTCCACAACCCGGGTTCCGGGGCCACACGGCTCCTTGGCCCCGCTCTGAGAGGAAGGATCCGCACCTGCCAAGCTCCACCTCTTCCGCTTCTGCTTCCTTTCCCTGGGTTCCTGAACTTCCTCAGTGGGTGCTGGAGCGCCATCCCGCTCCTGGTCCTGGCCCATCAGCTCTGTCCAGAGTGCTGAGTTTCCACCCAGGAGAGCCAAGCTCTTCCAGCGCTTTGCCATCTCTTTGGCCAAACTGCCCACCTGCGGGTGTGCTCTGAACGCCTTCACTGTCCTTCTGACTCCCGTGGCGGCGAGGATCTCCGCCGTGATGGGCAGGACGGACAGCAGCATCAAGGACTTAAAGAGTTCCTCCTCTTCAGTGCTGGAGGCCAGGCGCTCCTGGAGCTGCCCCACGGCCCCCCACACCCACTCGTCCACCTGTGTGATGATGCCACACTGGAACACGTGTGGAGAGATGCAGGGACCACTCACCTGGGTTCCTCGATCCAATGGCTCATGAGTCCCGCAGTGAGAGAAATGATCCGGCTCATCCTCTTCCTCTTCTCCTTCGTTCTCCTCCTCTCTTTCCCCGTCCCCCTCATCCTTCCTCTTCCTCTCCTTTTCTGCCTCCCTCTCTCCCTCTCTAGGGCCATCCTGCCTGGGCTCCCAAGCGCCATCCCGCTTGGGGACCTGCCCCAGGAGCACTGGCACCAGCCCTGGGTGGCGGCCCAGCAGAGCCACGGTCTCCCAGCGCAGGTCCAGCTCCTTGGCCAAGCTGCCCACCAACTGGTGCTCCCTAAGCCCCTGAACCGTGCTCCTCACTCCTGTGGCCTCCAGGATCTCCGGCATGAAGGGCAGGACAGAGAGCAGCCTCAGGGTCTTCCGGATCTCCTCCGCGTCCCTGCTACGGGCCAGGCGCTCCTGGAGCTGCCTGGCGGCTCCCCAAGCCCCCTCCGCCGCCTGGTATCCTGGGCCCAGAGGCTCCTCGGCCCTGCTCTGAGAAGAAGGATCCGCACCTGCCAAGCTCCACCTCTTCCGCTTCTGCTTCCGTTCCCGTGATTCCAGAACTTCCTGGGTGGGCGCTGGGGCCCCATCCCGCTCCGGGCCCCGGCCCATCAGCTCTGCCTCGAGCGCTGGGTTTCCACCCAGGAGAGCCAAGGTCTTCCAGCGCTTCGCCATCTCCTTGGCCAAACTGCCCACCTGCGGGTGTGCTCTGTACGCCTTCACTGTCCTTCTGAGTCCCGTGGCGGCCAGGATCTCCGCCGTGATGGGCAGGACGGACAGCAGCCTCAGGATCTTGCGCAGTGCGTCCCCTTCGGCGCTGGAGGCCAGGCGCTCCTGGAGCTGCTCCCCGGCCCCCCACACCCAGTCCGCCGTCTGCGTCCCGACGCCACCCAGGTCCAGGTCTGCACACAGGCCCGGGCCGCTCACCTGGCTTCCCGCCTGCAGTTCCCTCGCCCCGCTGGGACAGCACTGATCCGCGGTGGATGCCTTCCACATCTCGCGCTCCTGCGCCCCGTTCCTCTCCCCCTGCCCCGGATCCTCCTCCGTGGGCTCGGGAACCACAGCCTGCTCCGCGACCTGGCTACGAGCCTCTGACGGGTGGCTCGGCACAGCCAAGATCTCCCAGCGCTCGGCCAGCTCCTTGGCCACACTGCCCACCTGCTGGTGCTTGCTCAAGGCCTCCAGCGTCCCCCTGACACCCGTGGCCGCCAGGATCTCCGGCGTCATGGGCAGGCGGGAGAGCAGCCTCAAGGAGCGGCGGAGCTCGTCCGCGTCCGTGCTGGAGCCCAGGCGCTGCTGGAGCTGCCGCACGGCCCCGCACGCCCACTCGGTCGCGCCCATGCCGATGCCCACACCGTCCACGTCCTCAGAGATGCGCGGGCCACTCACCTGGCTTCCTGGGTGCTGTAGGTCACTCGCCGTGCTCTGGGCACTCCTCCTCTGGTCGGTCGGTCGGTTGATCGGTCGGTTGGTGTGTCGCTGCTGCGAGGCTGGCCTCCGCTTCCTGCTCTTGGTCTGCTTCCTTCCGTGGTCGCCTTCCAAAGCAATCCGGCCGGCCAGCTTCCCGCCTTATATAGGCCTCTGCCTGACCCCCCCTCCTGACAGCTCCGCCTCTAAACCCCTCCCCACGGCACACGCCCTCCGTGCCCTCGGGTCCTGCCAGGGGTTCTGACCACAGGCCTGGCCTTCCACAGGGTCCTCCCCCCAACTCCACGGCCCTCTGCCTGCTCTGCCCTTCTTGTCCCGACCTCCTGGGTCCAGATAGCCCTCACCCTTCCCTTGACCTGGGGTCCCAGCCTCGGTGCCATGGCCCTCTCCACCAACCCTCACTTTGTGTCAACCCTGAGGACCATATCCTCCCTCTCTGGCCCTTCATTTCCTCCTCTCCCCATAGCCCTAGGCACACTTTTGTATTTACTCCCCAAACTCCAGGGCTGGGGACCATTTCTCCTCCGTGTATGCATGTATATATATACACACATGCGCACATATATCTAAGTATACACATATATAAATCAATATTTATGTTTGCACACATATTTTACATGTCTGTATGTTTATACAGGCGTGTGCATTATTCCTCCCTTTCCTTCCCTTCTCTGGTTTCTTTGAGGGGTTGTGGGCCTGCTGGCCTTCTGGGGAACAGATTTGTTTGCTTGCTGGGTTTCAGATACAGGGTCTTAGGGGAGGTCCAGTTTGGCCTTGAGCTTGGGAACCTGCTGTCTCTGCCTCCTGTAGGCTGGGCTCACAGGTGTGGGCCCTCAGACACTGACCTCCCACCCCCTGCTGTTAGGGTGTGTTCTAATGCAGGCTTGTTCCTTCCGGGGTGGTAGTACACAGGCTGGGTGGATGGGTTGTAATTCCCCAATGTGGTTCTGCATTGTCCTCCATCCTGTCATGTGTGGGCACTTCTTGAGTTTGGATCATTGTTTAGGGAATCTCTGATCATATATGCCACTATCCAACATAGAAAAATTGTTAGGTATGTGAGTAAAAAGCTTTTTGAGGCAATTGCAAAAGGAGTTTCTTTCCAGGTTTTATAGAAAAGCTATTGATTTCTGAGGGTTTATTTTGTATGCTGCTACATTGCCAAAGGTTTGGATCAGCTCAAGTAACTTGGGCTTAGACTCTATGGGGTTCTTCTTGTAGTTTTTTTTTTTTTTTTAAACTACCGGACATGCTTAATTAAATAACTTCCCTTTAGTGTACTATTATCATATATATGAAAGTGATAGTGCTACTTAATATTTTTTTTAATTTTTATTATCAAACTGATGTACAGAAAT
>NW_025959548.1:0-41425 GCF_023159225.1 Perognathus longimembris pacificus
TTCTGTCATTACACTTGTCTCTTGGTTTTGTTGTTTCCTACTGTCTATTTCAGGGACTTAGATTGTCTCTAACTCTTCCTAATATCAACAGGTCATCTGTGTTCCTTGAAGGCACTGCCAGATGGCCTCATCAGGGTGTCATCTGGAGCATAGAGATATCCAGAGTGGAACATCCTTAGGAGATGATACAGGGCACAGTGTTCTTTCTGTCACTCTGGCAGTCAACTTGTCAATGCCAGTCTTGCATTCCGTAGAAGAATATTGTTGAGCCTTACTTAGAAATTCACTTAGAAATCTCATGACCCTGTGCAGCGGATGAATAACATTTTCTATAGTACAAACTGAGTTTCATTTTTACCTATTTGAACTGACACTACAGATTTTTATGTCAAGCAAACGATACTGAATATTTGATATCAATGTACTAAGTAGTGTCCAAGTAAAAACACAGATTTATAAATATAAAATGTATTTTTATGATTTTCCTTGCTTCCCATGAAGTACCAATTCCTTTTCATCTTCCCTCTCACTGCTTTCATGGTTCCTTACTCCTATGTCCCACCCAGTCTCCCTTGTTCTCATCCTTCCTTTCTGCTTTCATTCCTTCCTGATTTCTTTTCTTCCCTCCTTATCTCTGTTTGTCACTCTCTCCTTCCCCAGGATTCCTTTTGGATCCTTCTTTCTCCATACTTCCACCTATAACTCCATCCCTCACACTGTTGATACAAACCACAATCCATCTGTCCCTGCCTCCTTGCCTGCCTGCATTCCTTCCCTCCTTGCTACCTTCTCTCCTGTCTTCTTTCCTGAATTCTTGTCTTCCTGTGCTTCATCACTCCATCCCTTTTCTTTATATCATTCATTGCTTCCCTCTCCTTTCTCTAGTTCCACAACTTTCCTTCTTACTTGGTACCTTCCTTAGCTCCGGATTTTTGGTATATTACCTCTTATCTTTTTTTAATCTTTTTTTCATCATCATTGGGAACACTGTGGCTACTTGCTACTACGATTCTGTTGTAGAGTATGCTGTTGCCATGTGGCAAAAAGGACATACTCATGTCTAATATGCTTTGGTCATTATGCACTTCCTGTTTAATATTGGTAACCCAAGACGACCAGGATGAGGACAAATTGATCATCATTGTGCAACACATGCATGCATGTAGATGCCAGTTATATGAATAGTGGATCTGGAAGTAAACAAGGCTCTTGAGGGGAATGGATAGAAATGGGAAAATGGCCAATTGTTCACCCATGTTTGCCTAAGTTTCATATATCCTTTGGAACACGTCTTGGTCAGTTTCAAATTGAAGCACATGTTTGTTTGTTGATCTCTTTCACTAAGGTAGGTGTGACTGGAGTAACTAGCTCATTTGTCGCCCCGGGTAGTGAGTCATTTCCATTTGAATATAACCCATTATTTATGCTATAGTTTAATTTGAACTAATGGTCAATTGGCAATGATGCTAACCTCTTAGATAAATGCATGGAAATGCCTTAAGAAGTTTGGGTTTTTACAGCCCAAGTGGTAGTCTCAACATATTGATGTCTGAAAACATGAGATGAAGCGCATCCCACTGTTGAAATAAAGCAACATTTTAGTTTTATTTGCTATTAGCCTATAAGAAACAATACAGTTGAATGACCCTTCATTGCTTGAATAAAGCTGGGCAGAGTCTTTATTCATTATAACAATACACATCGAAATTAATTTTCCTCCCAACTCTGGCACTGGCTTGGGATATTACTCTCTTTCTGTTCCTTGTAAACTGGTGCTATTATATGATGATATTTTGAAAATGCTGCGGCAGATATTTCGCGTGTGGTGGCATCGGAGCACCGTTGATTGGATGCTGTCACTAGCATGCTTGAATGTGGCAATTCGTAGGCCATAAAATAAGAATATCCAATTGGAATAGCTGAAGTTGGCATCATCTCTTTGAAATTATCGTTTGATAATCGATGTGATTTTTGATATTGAGAATTATAACTTTTATCAAAATTCAAAAAGCAGTCATGTGCCTGGAGGTAGCTGTTGTTTGACAGCACATGAAGTGTGGTCAAATGACTAGACATGGCTCCCTGATCCATAAACTTTTTGTGTGAATGTCTGACAGAAGAATCTCTGGCAGGATTGTCATTTTTGAGTAAAGGTGCTGCAGTTGACAGCATGTGCGTGCCAGATGGCTGGGGTCTATGAGACAGCAGTGAACTTCGTGATGTTGAAAGGATTCCTTCAGTACTAGTGTCAGAGACTAAATCTGTTTTGGGATTACTGGCATTACCCTCATGTCCCAGGTGCAGTGGTTCATCCAGCTGCACAGGCAATGATTCACTTGTTACAGAAAACTTTTTAATCCTGACTTTTCGTCTTATTCTTGCTAACAGTTCAGGACATCCTTGTTTGAAATTTGGATTCTGGTAGCACAGAAACTAAAACAAAAGGAGAAAGTTACTTGGAGACATTTGAAGCAGAGAGACTCAGAGCCAAACCTAGCCAAAGGAGATGAATTACCATTTACTCTCAATGGCAAAGGAGTCAATTGACGCATAAATACTTTAACTATATGCAGGGCTTAGTAGAAGAGAAACAGATAAATACAACAATGTTCTGAACCAATTGGATCTGCCACGTTGAACACAGAGAATCTGTTATGTGGTTTTGTACACAGTCCAAAGGTGTAATTCTAATTGGCTAGCGATATTTTTGTAAATTCTAATGGTGAAGTCAAAATTTGTCCTTTACGAAGTGAACCTTTCTTTCCGTTACATTTTGTTTGGCCAGTCCTGGGCCTGGGACTCAGGGTCTAAGCACCGTGCCTGTCTTCTTCCCGCTCAAGGCTAGCACTCTGCCACCTGAGCCACAGCGACCCTTCTAGCCGTTTTCCACATATATGTGGTGCTGGGGAATTGAACTGAGAGCTTCTTGTATAGGAGGCAAGCCCTCTTTTCATAGGCCATATTCCCAGCCCTTTCCGTTACATTTGAAAGTAATTTGAGCTTTGGTATTTCTCTAGTTCACTGATAGAAGAAACAGGTGTACCAAGAGAGGTATGCATAGCTATGTAAGGGGAAAAAAAATTGAAATTACCTTCCTTAAAGACGAGCCTTCCTCTTCCTCAGTCAAGAAGTCAAGCAGAGAAGCAGAACGATCAAATTGGTGATGAAGTTTACTGAACCCGTACAGATTCAGCTGTCGAATTACACTTTTCATGCTGTTCGTTTCAAATATCTTGAAAGGATATTTCCGTCCCAAAATTTCTTCTTTAAATAGATCTTCATTAATCACCACAGAAGTTCCCTCCTCACCCCACCAAATTGACTTGAATTTGTCACTTTCTACTATTGTCCAAAGCTTTCTGGGAAAAGTCAGGGAAAGAAAATCAGGGTCTGGAACCGATTCCAAGTCACAATCCTGGGATGGTAGTCCTTGGACCCAAGATGCCTGACACAAAGCTTGAAAAGCCAATTCCTCAACCACAGACCTTAATGCCGCCTCCTCTGCGAGTGAGGGTTCCCACCAGGAGGGTAGGTTGGAGGTCTCTGAACCTGTACAGCTCTGTTGGAACGTATTAGGCACATTTGAAAAATGTTCCTTCATGTCAGTTTCCTGCATGTTCAAGTCCTCATCCCATCTGCAGAGTAGGGTACACTGCAGCTTAAGGAGTCCTAGAGGGTAGCTATGTCTGCTCAAGTAGGTCTAGCACACAGCTAGAGCATAATGAGCATTCTGTGACATCACAAAAACGTCTTTGGTCTCCTACCATGTGCTAGGTAACCAGTCAGAAGCTTTCCTAGAAACTCTGATGCTAATCCTTTTATCCTAAATTGGAGACTGAATTTTCCTCTGCGGATAATGTGTGTACCTATGAGTCCAATAGAATCCTGCACATTGACATGGGAATCAATCAGCTGGTCAGACTCTGCTACGCCTAAAAGTTATTTTTTGGCATTCACTGCCTCTTGCCTTTCTAGCTTAATGTCCAGAGCCGAGGGCTGCGTACTTGCACTTCCCAAATGTGATGGAAGTTGATGACAGATCTGTTATATTAACATGAGTCTTCCAACAATGAGCATGTTAGTCAGTGTTTCATAATGACAGGGACAATGTACAAGTCCTGTCTGAAAACATGATTATGAAAATATTCCTGAAAATTCAGTTGCTGACATTATTAGGGTTGGCAATTTTCACTGTATGGGATGATCTCACAGAAAGAGCTAAAGCTGGCACAAGGAATTCCTGTGACACTATATCTGCAGGAAGGGAAGCTACAGATAAAAGCACAATACTTTGATGTTGTCATCTCACAAGTGGATGCGAGTATAAAATGGATAAACTGTAGATATCCTACAATGCTGCAACTCATCTTCTGTGAAATTATCTGCCATTTTTTTTCTATTTCAATTAACTTAGAGAAGTGAAGAAATAAAATTGTTTCAGATGGAAACCTGTGAGATAATGTGCATGATTTCATTTTCATTTCTCATCTATTTACTAATGGACTCTTCAATACTGCATACAGAATAATGAGCCCCAAGCCTTGAGGTAAAAAGCAGTGCAAGTGTAAACATAGGGTCCTATTCCAGCCATAGCAACTGCAGGCCATTCTTTTATTTATTTATTTATTTATTTTTTGCCAGTCCTGGGCCTTGGACTCAAGGCCTGAGCACTGTCCCTGGCTTCTTCCCGCTCAAGGCTAGCACTCTGCCACTTGAGCTACAGTGCCGCTTCTGGCTGTTTTCTGTATATGTGGTGCTGGGGAATCGAACCTAGGGCCTCCTGTATCCGAGGCCGCTCTCTTGCCACTAGGCTATATCCCCAGCCCCACAAGCGTTTCTTGGATATAATAAAACCTAGGTTTCATTGTGATAGGTCCTGAGCACTGAAAATGACATATTATTACAATTCCACAGTTACAGCAGGCTGAGAAATAAGAACTGCTGTTGAAATGTAGAAGCTACTTGACAGCCATGAGTGAATGTGGGGGTGTTTAGTCTCCCAAGCTCTCGTGTACTGCGGAGAGTTGGGAAAAAATGCCCCTCCCTGATGAGCCAAGAAGAGGAAAAGAGGGCAGACAGACTTCTATCCCAGCCCCACTTTCCTCAGAGGACAAACAGACAGTCTGGGAACCAAGTCAATGCTAAGACTCATTTAATGGTAGAAAGAGCTGCACTTTTAAATGGGTGGGAGGGCGGCGGAAGGGGAGGAGTAGAATCGCCTATTAATGATACAAAGCACCTGGGGCGGGAGTGGCCCACAAGTAATGATTTGCAGGTCCTTTACCTAAAAGCTCACCTACACACAACCACAAACAAGCAGAAATACACACACATTCACACCCCTAGATCAACAAGATCTCCCAAATCCACATGCATAGATAGTGGAACTATGACATCCCATTGAACAGAGGGAGACTTAGCCTCAGCAAGGATTTCTGACACCCTTTCCTGGAACTCCTGGGGTCCAGTTGAGGAAAACTCACCTACACACAACCACAAACAAGCAGAAATACACACACATTCACTCCGCTAGTTCAACAAGATCTCCCAAATCCAAAAGCATAGACAGTGGAACTATGACATCCCATTGAACAGAGGGAGACTTAGCCTCAGCAAGGATTTCTGACACCCTTTCCTGGAACTCCTGGGGTCCAGTTGAGGAAAACTCCTCCTAAGGGTTTCCTCTGTTTGTTGGCCAATCTTAAGCACTTTGTCATGAGATTCTCCTTCCCTGATTAGAAAACTCTTGGATTGTATTGTTCCTCCAACTACTCATGAGATATGCTTTCACAATCTTAGGCATTCAATTGAATTTTGGGGAAGCCGATTAGAGTTTTATATTTGCTAATCTGATCCGGTGTTGTAGTGATATCCATGATATGAACAGAGTGGCAAATTTTTCTGAATTGTTCTTGCAATTGATTGATTAATTGATCTCTAACCCCATATACCCCTGACATCCCAAAAATAAAGCACATGCCTTCTTCTCAAAAAACCACGTCTCCCATATCCTTTCTTCATTGCAGTTACCATTTGTCCCACATCTGTCCCCCAACGTGGGACATGGCATTTGATCCAAAGGAGATCCAGGAAACTACGTTGTGAACTCTCAAGGGGAACTAAGGGACATTTTTAATCACAAGAGATAGCGAATCTGTGTAGCGAGCTCTCCAGAAGAACTGAAAACATTATGGGGATATGGGACAAGCTTAAGGTGCTTCTTTGTCTAATCTTATCCACCAGGTTCTGAAACGTAAATGGGCTATGATCTCGCATTCGGAAATACATGAGTGCATGCAGGAGGTAAGGGAGTATAATCTTTTATTCCCAGAGGAAACGATTTTAGAAGATTAGAGGAGGATTTTAGACTTAGAAGCCTGGAAGCGAGTAAAGAGTAATGCAGAAATGGCATATGGTGTGGTGACAATGTTCCAGCTCCATTGAGGTCTATTTGGGCCTTAATGCATGCAGCTCTCCATATGATTTCTCACAATGCTGTCATAACATCAGCTGCTGAACTAGTGGCTAATATGGGGGAAGTAAGGAATACTTATAATCTTCAAGAGGTGGCAAAACCTCGAAGTGGACCACAGGTAACAGTTCAAACTATACCTGAGCAATCTCCTGTCAGATCTGTTACAAAAACTTTAAACATTCTTCGGCGTCTGTATATGATCCTTCAGAGAATGACGCTAATTTAGGCAGTTCAGCAGCACAGTGGGAGCTCTACATAGGTTATTGAGTCCTGCAGGTCCCATCAGGAAGTAGAAAGTGACAAACAATAGATTTCCTCCTCAGGGCCCCTTGACATTTCTTATTGTAATTCATATGATTCTGTTTCCCTCACTTGTTTTCTTGCTCTTCCTGTCATTCAACCCTGTCCAATGGGAGGTGTAGCTCAGCCCCCTCATGATGTATATTGACCTGATTCACTTAAATTAGGAAAGTTGTAATACGGGGCTCATAGATGGCTCTGTTCCAGTGAAGTGAGTTTCCATATCATCTTTAATTTACAACCAGTCACTAGCAGGGGAGCTGCTGCATCACTTTGAGTTTTATTTCTTAGGTCCCTTACATTTAGTACTAACAGACAAATAGCCTCGCCATTCATCTAAATGACCATATTTACCGACCTTGAGGCATCACATATAACTCATTTTCCTTAAGAGAGAATAGAAAATTCTTACTAGAGTCACGATATTTTAAGTTGGCTTTGGGAACTTATTGAACACCCCCAAGACTGAGATGGGGACCCCGTGACTCAGAGTCTTCCAGACTCAACTTTTGCATAAGTCTGTTAAAAATCCTCCACTAGTTAGTGCTTTGTGTTTTATGTACTGACTGAAACAGGTCAGTGAGTGTTGGGTAGGTGATGTGGTGACTTGGACACAAGTATACACCCTTAACTGGAAAAAGTTCAAGAGTTCATCCCTTCTTTTGGTCACTGGAGGGTCAGGTTTTGTCTCTGTGGGCACTGTCATTAAACTTGTCTCATGGTTTTGTTGTTTCTTACTGTCTATTTGGGGGCGGTAGATTTTCTCTAACTCTTTCCATTATCAAGCAAGTCTTCTGTGTTCCTTGAAGGCATTGCCAGTTGGTCTCAGCAGGGTGTCTTCTGGAGGATAGAAATATCCAGAGGGGAGGATCACCATGAGATGTTTCAGGGCACAGTGTTCTTTCTGTCACTCTGGGAGTCAACTTGTCAATGCCTGTCTTGCATTCCGTAGAAGATATTTTTGTGAATTATTTAGAAATACACTTAGAAACCTAATGACCTGGTGCAGCTCAAAAATAATATTTTCTATAGTAGAAACTGAGTTTCATTTTTTCCTATTGGAAATGACACTACAGCATTGTTTGTCAGATCAATTATATTGAATATCTGATATCAGTGTACTAAGTAGTGTCCAAGTAGAGGCAGAGCTTTATTAATTCCCTATGAATTTTTATGAATTTCCTTGCTTCCCACCAGATATCCTTTCTTTTTCATCTGACCTGTCAATGCTTTCATGTTGCCTTGCTTCTATCTCCAACCCAAGTCTCCCTTGCTCTCATCTTTCCTTCCTTTCTGCAACCATTCCTTCCTGCTACCTTTTCTTCCTTCCTTATCTCCCTTCATCTCTCTCCTTCCCCAGGCTTACCTTCAGATCCTCTTCCTCCATACTTCCTCCATTAACTCTGTCCCAGCCACTGTCCATAGAAACCACAATCCACCTCTCCCTGCCTCCTTCCCTGCCTACATTCCTTCCCTCATTGCTACCTTCCCTCCTGTCTTCCTTGGCTTCATCACCCCGCTCTTTTCTTTCTATCATTCCTTCCTTCCCTCTCTTTCTTACCTTCCATAACTTTCCTTCCTATTTTTACCTTACTTAGCTCTTGATTTATGGTACATTACCTTTTATCTTTTTGTTCTCCTTTTTTCTTCACCATTATGAACACTGTGGCAACTTGCTACTACTAATCTGTTGTGGAGCACTCTTTTCCCATGTCGCAACAAGGACATACTCATGTCTAAGATATACTTTGGTCATTGTGCACATCCTGTTTTATATAGGTTACCCACCACAACCAGGATAAGGACAACTTGATCATCATTGTGCTAGACATGCATATGTGTAGAGGCCAGCTTTATGAACACTGGAGCTAGAAGTAACCAAGGTACCTAGAAGGGACTGGATAGAAATAGGGAAATTGCCAATCGTTCACCCATGACTTGCCTAAGTTTCATAGCCTTTGGAATACCCCAAGGTCACATTAAGATTGAAGCACATGTTTGTTTGTTGATCTCTTTCACTAAGGTACAAGTACTGGAGGAATTGGCTCATTTGTGGCCCCAGCTTGTGAGTCATTTGCATTTGAAATAACCTATTATATGTGCATTAGACCTATATTTCAACCAGCGGTCAATGGGCAATATTGCTAACCTCTTAGATAAATGGATGGAAATGCCTTGAGAAGATTGGGTTTTTACAGCCCAAGAGGTAGTCTCAACATATTGATGTCTGAAAATATGAGAAGAAGCCATCCCCGGGCCATTCCCATTTCATGTTTTGAACCCAAAAATTGTCGGAAGACCAAAAACTCCTTTCTCCCCTTGTGTTTGTAGTTGCTGAGTCACCGACAAAAATTAAAGGAACCAGCATAAGCTGCCAGGATAGAGACAACACTAGCCGGCACTGAAGCCATGATTTTATTTCTCCATTAGTGTCCTGATCTATCACTCCTGGAATAATACATAAGCCCCTCAGTGCAGAGCAGCTGTAACCTAACAATTAGCCAACAGATTCCCTTGGAAGAGGGCCAAGAACTCCTGGATGGAGGGCCTGAAATCCCATTTCCGAAGTCAGTACTGTGCAGGTAGAAGAACAGAGATCCAGTCCTGAACTTCCTCAGAGGAAGTTGCTCAGAGGAGACTTGAACCTGATTGTTGCTGCAGGTTGTTGGGGGATAGGCTTGAGGTTGGGGGCAGGATGGAGCCGCCCGAAAATTTTTTTGTGGGGCCAGGTGCTGGCTCCTCTGCCAGTTTACTGAAATCTGGTGGCCACAGTCATTCAAAGTAGATCTGAAATTTGTAACACAATGCTTCCCGTTTTTACAATGGGGACAAATTTCACTCATAGTTCTTCTCCTTTTCTGATTAGGTCAGTGAGCCATTAAGTGGTCCATTTGTCTTCAGGAAAAACAGATGCCGGGAATCCCAGCAGTACATAGATGTCCCCGTCGCCTTCTCCCCATACAGTGCATGTGTAAGAACTCTGTCACAGTCAGCCCTTGGAGCCCTGCAGCCAGCGTGAGGCCCTGAACATAGGATGGCCCAATGTCTGCACAAAGTCGAATATAGTCATTTATTCCTCCTTTTTTCTTAGAAGGCCTGACGGCTGCTTGGCAATTTGGGCATAAAGTTTTAGTAGCCCAGGTTTCAAGAATGACTTCAGTGTGCTGGGAATATGGCCTATTGGCAAGTGTGCTTGCCTCATATACATGAAGCCCTGGGTGCTATTCTCCAGCACCACATATATAGAAAATGGCCAGAAGTGGCGCTGTGGCTCAAGTAGCAGAGTGCTAGCTTAGAGCAAAAAGAAGCCAGGGACAGTGCTCAGGCCCTAAGTTGAAGACCCAGGATTGGCCAATGAATAAATAAATAGATAAGAATGACTTGAGTAAACGGCACTGTAGGGCCATATTGAACACAAGCATTCTTTAGATCTCTTATTGGTTGAAATGGCAAAGCCTGATGAACCCTTTTGTTATCTTCATCCTGCCTGTCAGGGAATAAATGAAAACCAGGAATGTCCTCCCTTCTTGAGCAGCCTGAGCCAAGGAAGTGTGCCACGCTTACGGCTAGGAGGGCCAGGAGCCTTTACCAGCACACGCTGAGATGGTACTAGCTGTGAGACTCTATCAGGCGGAGGTTGTGGTGGGAAAGGATCAAAGACCGCCAGGATTCTGGGCAGAGCCCACAAGTCTCTCCCTTTACAGGAGATTGCTGTTTTGGATGATATTGTGATTCCAAAATTTTCTCCACATGGGTCAATCTGTCTTTACTAGGCTCATTACATAATTTTTTCTCAGTGTCTGAGCCATCTTAGTCTTCCTTTTATCTAGCCCAGTGGGTTGAGATGTTTTTTAATTTTCTCAGCTCTTCCCATACAGCTGCATAAGCTTGGGGGTTGGGTGATGCTCATCAAGTCCCTGTTCAGTTTCTCTGATCGACTGTTTGAACCTAATCCGTTCATGTCTACAATGGCATTATTTGTAACGGATTGAGATTACGACCATAACCTACTTCATGCCACACTACTTCCTCTTTTGTTCTTGTTTATTTTATTTTTTCCGTTATTGTCAGAGTGATGGACCGAAGGATTAGAGGTTCATAAGTGAGTCAGTAAGTATATATCTCGTTCATCATTTTCCTCCTCCAACACCCCCTTTCCAACTCCTTTGTCTCTTTCCCCCTGAGAAATTGTAGAATTGGTTTACACAAATGTTTGTGTAAATTTTGCTTTTGGAGGCATTTGTACTTTTAACCTTTTGCCCTTGATTTCTGCATAACCTGTCCCTTTACTAGTGTTTATACAAGAATCAAATTATTTACTCTTTTCTTTCACTAATTTGTGGGGCAACTGTATATACAAGTTTGTCTGACCAAGATGAATTTAGCCAAGCTAATATTTATTGAATGGTTCCAGTAATATAATGAATTATGTACTTCCCAACCACAACACTGCAAGGGGATCACCAGTACCCAAGGTGTGTACAATTATGTTTGGAGACTGTGTAAACGAATCAAGGAACCCTTCCCTTGAGATTTCCTTTTTCATTTTAGCTCAATATTTTTCAACCATGAACTATCTATTATGATCTCTAAATTGTTTTCCTAAAATCAACATCTTTTCCCACTGCACATATAGGTCCCCTTGTAAAGGAAGGAGAGATTCAGGACTCCTCTGTACCTAGGGATGATTTTACGTATGGTGTCTTCATAGCTCTCAAGTGGTTGTTGAGAAAGAAATTGTTAGGAGCCCAAACTAAATGTCTACAACAGAACACAGTCATCTCCTTTGAAGTATCCATTTAGTAGTGCTTTCATTCCAACATCATTGGATCAAACAAAACCAGTGCCTAGTCATACTGTTACTTAGATTTTACTTTGCAATACTCAAGATGGAGTGAACGAGAGGGTTATTATGTCATCCCCATCAAACCAGTTCACTATAGGAAAAATTAACACCAGAAATCATAATGGAGTTTTCCTTTAGACAGAAAAGAGGAGATACAGCTTCTCCCCCCATTTGTACATGTCAACCACATATGGTTCCATCCTTGATAATGGACTCTAAGAGTATCACTGGCTGCAATTGTACTACTGCAAAATGACGCAAATGGGGAGGGCTGGAGGGAAAAGCAGAGGACATGAAATGTGTCACAGTTGGCATTTCCTTATCCCAACATTGGTGTAAACGCTATTGGGTGTCCATTACCCACCATACAAGACAAAGAAATAGAGTTCCATGTAAATTTTAATTGATGTGCCTGTCTTGTGGTTCCCTGCACTGGTCGAGAATATTTTACACACCACTATTGGAAGAAAAAATATGTGACTTTTTTGTAACTTGGTGCACATTGAATTTTACAATATATAAAGTCACTTTGTGTTGTATTTCTTCTGTCCCTGACTTTTAGTAGTCACAGACATATTTCCTAGCGTTTCATGTAAATGACCAACTTTACCGACCTTGAGATATTCCATATAAATCATTTCCCTTAGAAGAGGAGAGAAAAATCTTACTAGAGTCACTTTATTTTAGGCTGGCTTTGGGAATTTAGGGAACTCCCTCCAAGACTGTGATGGGGACCCCGTGACCCAGAGATTTCCCAGCGTCAACTTTTGCATAAGTCTTTTGACAAATCCTCTAGTGGTGTTTGGTTTGTGTTTCATGCACTGACCTAAAATGGTCAGTGAGTGCTGGGTTGGTGACATGGTGACTTGGACACAAGTTTACACCCCTGCTTGAAAAAAGAGGCAAGATGTCATCCCTTCTTTTGGGACCTCGTGGGTCAGGTTTTGTCTCGGTAGGCATTCTGTCATTACACTTGTCTCTTGGTTTTGTTGTTTCCTACTGTCTATTTCAGGGACTTAGATTGTCTCTAACTCTTCCTAATATCAACAGGTCATCTGTGTTCCTTGAAGGCACTGCCAGATGGCCTCATCAGGGTGTCATCTGGAGCATAGAGATATCCAGAGTGGAACATCCTTAGGAGATGATACAGGGCACAGTGTTCTTTCTGTCACTCTGGCAGTCAACTTGTCAATGCCAGTCTTGCATTCCGTAGAAGAATATTGTTGAGCCTTACTTAGAAATTCACTTAGAAATCTCATGACCCTGTGCAGCGGATGAATAACATTTTCTATAGTACAAACTGAGTTTCATTTTTACCTATTTGAACTGACACTACAGATTTTTATGTCAAGCAAACGATACTGAATATTTGATATCAATGTACTAAGTAGTGTCCAAGTAAAAACACAGATTTATAAATATAAAATGTATTTTTATGATTTTCCTTGCTTCCCATGAAGTACCAATTCCTTTTCATCTTCCCTCTCACTGCTTTCATGGTTCCTTACTCCTATGTCCCACCCAGTCTCCCTTGTTCTCATCCTTCCTTTCTGCTTTCATTCCTTCCTGATTTCTTTTCTTCCCTCCTTATCTCTGTTTGTCACTCTCTCCTTCCCCAGGATTCCTTTTGGATCCTTCTTTCTCCATACTTCCACCTATAACTCCATCCCTCACACTGTTGATACAAACCACAATCCATCTGTCCCTGCCTCCTTGCCTGCCTGCATTCCTTCCCTCCTTGCTACCTTCTCTCCTGTCTTCTTTCCTGAATTCTTGTCTTCCTGTGCTTCATCACTCCATCCCTTTTCTTTATATCATTCATTGCTTCCCTCTCCTTTCTCTAGTTCCACAACTTTCCTTCTTACTTGGTACCTTCATTAGCTCCGGATTTTTGGTATATTACCTCTTATCTTTTTTTAATCTTTTTTTCATCATCATTGGGAACACTGTGGCTACTTGCTACTACGATTCTGTTGTAGAGTATGCTGTTGCCATGTGGCAAAAAGGACATACTCATGTCTAATATGCTTTGGTCATTATGCACTTCCTGTTTAATATTGGTAACCCAAGACGACCAGGATGAGGACAAATTGATCATCATTGTGCAACACATGCATGCATGTAGATGCCAGTTATATGAATAGTGGATCTGGAAGTAAACAAGGCTCTTGAGGGGAATGGATAGAAATGGGAAAATGGCCAATTGTTCACCCATGTTTGCCTAAGTTTCATATATCCTTTGGAACACGTCTTGGTCAGTTTCAAATTGAAGCACATGTTTGTTTGTTGATCTCTTTCACTAAGGTAGGTGTGACTGGAGTAACTAGCTCATTTGTCGCCCCGGGTAGTGAGTCATTTCCATTTGAATATAACCCATTATTTATGCTATAGTTTAATTTGAACTAATGGTCAATTGGCAGTGATGCTTACCTCTTAGATAAATGCATGGAAATGCCTTAAGAAGTTTGGGTTTTTACAGCCCAAGTGGTAGTCTCAACATATTGATGTCTGAAAACATGAGATGAAGCGCATCCCACTGTTGAAATAAAGCAACATTTTAGTTTTATTTGCTATTAGCCTATAAGAAACAATACAGTTGAATGACCCTTCATTGCTTGAATAAAGCTGGGCAGAGTCTTTATTCATTATAACAATACACATCGAAATTAATTTTCCTCCCAACTCTGGCACTGGCTTGGGATATTACTCTCTTTCTGTTCCTTGTAAACTGGTGCTATTATATGATGATATTTTGAAAATGCTGCGGCAGATATTTCGCGTGTGGTGGCATCGGAGCACCGTTGATTGGATGCTGTCACTAGCATGCTTGAATGTGGCAATTCGTAGGCCATAAAATAAGAATATCCAATTGGAATAGCTGAAGTTGGCATCATCTCTCTGAAATTATCGTTTGATAATCGATGTGATTTTTGATATTGAGAATTATAACTTTTATCAAAATTCAAAAAGCAGTCATGTGCCTGGAGGTAGCTGTTGTTTGACAGCACATGAAGTGTGGTCAAATGACTAGACATGGCTCCCTGATCCATAAACTTTTTGTGTGAATGTCTGACAGAAGAATCTCTGGCAGGATTGTCATTTTTGAGTAAAGGTGCTGCAGTTGACAGCATGTGCGTGCCAGATGGCTGGGGTCTATGAGACAGCAGTGAACTTCGTGATGTTGAAAGGATTCCTTCAGTACTAGTGTCAGAGACTAAATCTGTTTTGGGATTACTGGCATTACCCTCATGTCCCAGGTGCAGTGGTTCATCCAGCTGCACAGGCAATGATTCACTTGTTACAGAAAACTTTTTAATCCTGACTTTTCGTCTTATTCTTGCTAACAGTTCAGGACATCCTTGTTTGAAATTTGGATTCTGGTAGCACAGAAACTAAAACAAAAGGAGAAAGTTACTTGGAGACATTTGAAGCAGAGAGACTCAGAGCCAAACCTAGCCAAAGGAGATGAATTACCATTTACTCTCAATGGCAAAGGAGTCAATTGACGCATAAATACTTTAACTATATGCAGGGCTTAGTAGAAGAGAAACAGATAAATACAACAATGTTCTGAACCAATTGGATCTGCCACGTTGAACACAGAGAATCTGTTATGTGGTTTTGTACACAGTCCAAAGGTGTAATTCTAATTGGCTAGCGATATTTTTGTAAATTCTAATGGTGAAGTCAAAATTTGTCCTTTACGAAGTGAACCTTTCTTTCCGTTACATTTTGTTTGGCCAGTCCTGGGCCTGGGACTCAGGGTCTAAGCACCGTGCCTGTCTTCTTCCCGCTCAAGGCTAGCACTCTGCCACCTGAGCCACAGCGACCCTTCTAGCCATTTTCCACATATATGTGGTGCTGGGGAATTGAACTGAGAGCTTCTTGTATAGGAGGCAAGCCCTCTTTTCATAGGCCATATTCCCAGCCCTTTCCGTTACATTTGAAAGTAATTTGAGCTTTGGTATTTCTCTAGTTCACTGATAGAAGAAACAAGTGTACCAAGAGAGGTATGCATAGCTATGTAAGGGAAAAGAAAATTGAAATTACCTTCCTTAAAGACGAGCCTTCCTCTTCCTCAGTCAAGAAGTCAAGCAGAGAAGCAGAACGATCAAATTGGTGATGAAGTTTACTGAACCCGTACAGATTCAGCTGTCGAATTACACTTTTCATGCTGTTCGTTTCAAATATCTTGAAAGGATATTTCCGTCCCAAAATTTCTTCTTTAAATAGATCTTCATTAATCACCACAGAAGTTCCCTCCTCACCCCACCAAATTGACTTGAATTTGTCACTTTCTACTATTGTCCAAAGCTTTCTGGGAAAAGTCAGGGAAAGAAAATCAGGGTCTGGAACCGATTCCAAGTCACAATCCTGGGATGGTAGTCACAGTGTTCTTTCTGTCACTCTGGCAGTCAACTTGTCAATGCCAGTCTTGCATTCCGTAGAAGAATATTGTTGAGCCTTACTTAGAAATTCACTTAGAAATCTCATGACCCTGTGCAGCGGATGAATAACATTTTCTATAGTACAAACTGAGTTTCATTTTTACCTATTTGAACTGACACTACAGATTTTTATGTCAAGCAAACGATACTGAATATTTGATATCATTGTACTAAGTAGTGTCCAAGTAAAAACACAGATTTATAAATATAAAATGTATTTTTATGATTTTCCTTGCTTCCCATGAAGTACCAATTCCTTTTCATCTTCCCTCTCACTGCTTTCATGGTTCCTTACTCCTATGTCCCACCCAGTCTCCCTTGTTCTCATCCTTCCTTTCTGCTTTCATTCCTTCCTGATTTCTTTTCTTCCCTCCTTATCTCTGTTTGTCACTCTCTCCTTCCCCAGGATTCCTTTTGGATCCCTCTTTCTCCATACTTCCACCTATAACTCCATCCCTCACACTGTTGATACAAACCACAATCCATCTGTCCCTGCCTCCTTGCCTGCCTGCATTCCTTCCCTCCTTGCTACCTTCTCTCCTGTCTTCTTTCCTGAATTCTTGTCTTCCTGTGCTTCATCACTCCATCCCTTTTCTTTATATCATTCATTGCTTCCCTCTCCTTTCTCTAGTTCCACAACTTTCCTTCTTACTTGGTACCTTCCTTAGCTCCGGATTTTTGGTATATTACCTCTTATCTTTTTTTAATCTTTTTTTCATCATCATTGGGAACACTGTGGCTACTTGCTACTACGATTCTGTTATAGAGTATGCTGTTGCCATGTGGCAAAAAGGACATACTCATGTCTAATATGCTTTGGTCATTATGCACTTCCTGTTTAATATTGGTAACCCAAGACGACCAGGATGAGGACAAATTGATCATCATTGTGCAACACATGCATGCATGTAGATGCCAGTTATATGAATAGTGGATCTGGAAGTAAACAAGGCTCTTGAGGGGAATGGATAGAAATGGGAAAATGGCCAATTGTTCACCCATGTTTGCCTAAGTTTCATATATCCTTTGGAACACGTCTTGGTCAGTTTCAAATTGAAGCACATGTTTGTTTGTTGATCTCTTTCACTAAGGTAGGTGTGACTGGAGTAACTAGCTCATTTGTCGCCCCGGGTAGTGAGTCATTTCCATTTGAATATAACCCATTATTTATGCTATAGTTTAATTTGAACTAATGGTCAATTGGCAATGATGCTAACCTCTTAGATAAATGCATGGAAATGCCTTAAGAAGTTTGGGTTTTTACAGCCCAAGTGGTAGTCTCAACATATTGATGTCTGAAAACATGAGATGAAGCGCATCCCACTGTTGAAATAAAGCAACATTTTAGTTTTATTTGCTATTAGCCTATAAGAAACAATACAGTTGAATGACCCTTCATTGCTTGAATAAAGCTGGGCAGAGTCTTTATTCATTATAACAATACACATCGAAATTAATTTTCCTCCCAACTCTGGCACTGGCTTGGGATATTACTCTCTTTCTGTTCCTTGTAAACTGGTGCTATTATATGATGATATTTTGAAAATGCTGCGGCAGATATTTCGCGTGTGGTGGCATCGGAGCACCGTTGATTGGATGCTGTCACTAGCATGCTTGAATGTGGCAATTCGTAGGCCATAAAATAAGAATATCCAATTGGAATAGCTGAAGTTGGCATCATCTCTCTGAAATTATCGTTTGATAATCGATGTGATTTTTGATATTGAGAATTATAACTTTTATCAAAATTCAAAAAGCAGTCATGTGCCTGGAGGTAGCTGTTGTTTCACAGCACATGAAGTGTGGTCAAATGACTAGACATGGCTCCCTGATCCATAAACTTTTTGTGTGAATGTCTGACAGAAGAATCTCTGGCAGGATTGTCATTTTTGAGTAAAGGTGCTGCAGTTGACAGCATGTGCGTGCCAGATGGCTGGGGTCTATGAGACAGCAGTGAACTTCGTGATGTTGAAAGGATTCCTTCAGTACTAGTGTCAGAGACTAAATCTGTTTTGGGATTACTGGCATTACCCTCATGTCCCAGGTGCAGTGGTTCATCCAGCTGCACAGGCAATGATTCACTTGTTACAGAAAACTTTTTAATCCTGACTTTTCGTCTTATTCTTGCTAACAGTTCAGGACATCCTTGTTTGAAATTTGGATTCTGGTAGCACAGAAACTAAAACAAAAGGAGAAAGTTACTTGGAGACATTTGAAGCAGAGAGACTCAGAGCCAAACCTAGCCAAAGGAGATGAATTACCATTTACTCTCAATGGCAAAGGAGTCAATTGACGCATAAATACTTTAACTATATGCAGGGCTTAGTAGAAGAGAAACAGATAAATACAACAATGTTCTGAACCAATTGGATCTGCCACGTTGAACACAGAGAATCTGTTATGTGGTTTTGTACACAGTCCAAAGGTGTAATTCTAATTGGCTAGCGATATTTTTGTAAATTCTAATGGTGAAGTCAAAATTTGTCCTTTACGAAGTGAACCTTTCTTTCCGTTACATTTTGTTTGGCCAGTCCTGGGCCTGGGACTCAGGGTCTAAGCACCGTGCCTGTCTTCTTCCCGCTCAAGGCTAGCACTCTGCCACCTGAGCCACAGCGACCCTTCTAGCCGTTTTCCACATATATGTGGTGCTGGGGAATTGAACTGAGAGCTTCTTGTATAGGAGGCAAGCCCTCTTTTCATAGGCCATATACCCAGCCCCTTTCCGTTACATTTGAAAGTAATTTGAGCTTTGGTATTTCTCTAGTTCACTGATAGAAGAAACAGGTGTACCAAGAGAGGTATGCATAGCTATGTAAGGGGAAAAAAAATTGAAATTACCTTCCTTAAAGACGAGCCTTCCTCTTCCTCAGTCAAGAAGTCAAGCAGAGAAGCAGAACGATCAAATTGGTGATGAAGTTTACTGAACCCGTACAGATTCAGCTGTCGAATTACACTTTTCATGCTGTTCGTTTCAAATATCTTGAAAGGATATTTCCGTCCCAAAATTTCTTCTTTAAATAGATCTTCATTAATCACAACAGAAGTTCCCTCCTCACCCCACCAAATTGACTTGAATTTGTCACTTTCTACTATTGTCCAAAGCTTTCTGGGAAAAGTCAGGGAAAGAAAATCAGGGTCTGGAACCGATTCCAAGTCACAATCCTGGGATGGTAGTCCTTGGACCCAAGATGCCTGACACAAAGCTTGAAAAGCCAATTCCTCAACCACAGACCTTAATGCCGCCTCCTCTGCGAGTGAGGGTTCCCACCAGGAGGGTAGGTTGGAGGTCTCTGAACCTGTACAGCTCTGTTGGAACGTATTAGGCACATTTGAAAAATGTTCCTTCATGTCAGTTTCCTGCATGTTCAAGTCCTCATCCCATCTGCAGAGTAGGGTACACTGCAGCTTAAGGAGTCCTAGAGGGTAGCTATGTCTGCTCAAGTAGGTCTAGCACACAGCTAGAGCATAATGAGCATTCTGTGACATCACAAAAACGTCTTTGGTCTCCTACCATGTGCTAGGTAACCAGTCAGAAGCTTTCCTAGAAACTCTGATGCTAATCCTTTTATCCTAAATTGGAGACTGAATTTTCCTCTGCGGATAATGTGTGTACCTATGAGTCCAATAGAATCCTGCACATTGACATGGGAATCAATCAGCTGGTCAGACTCTGCTACGCCTAAAAGTTATTTTTTGGCATTCACTGCCTCTTGCCTTTCTAGCTTAATGTCCAGAGCCGAGGGCTGCGTACTTGCACTTCCCAAATGTGATGGAAGTTGATGACAGATCTGTTATATTAACATGAGTCTTCCAACAATGAGCATGTTAGTCAGTGTTTCATAATGACAGGGACAATGTACAAGTCCTGTCTGAAAACATGATTATGAAAATATTCCTGAAAATTCAGTTGCTGACATTATTAGGGTTGGCAATTTTCACTGTATGGGATGATCTCACAGAAAGAGCTAAAGCTGGCACAAGGAATTCCTGTGACACTATATCTGCAGGAAGGGAAGCTACAGATAAAAGCACAATACTTTGATGTTGTCATCTCACAAGTGGATGCGAGTATAAAATGGATAAACTGTAGATATCCTACAATGCTGCAACTCATCTTCTGTGAAATTATCTGCCATTTTTTTTTCTATTTCAATTAACTTAGAGAAGTGAAGAAATAAAATTGTTTCAGATGGAAACCTGTGAGATAATGTGCATGATTTCATTTTCATTTCTCATCTATTTACTAATGGACTCTTCAATACTGCATACAGAATAATGAGCCCCAAGCCTTGAGGTAAAAAGAGTGCAAGTGTAAACATAGGGTCCTATTCCAGCCATAGCAACTGCAGGCCATTCTTTTATTTATTTATTTATTTATTTTTTGCCAGTCCTGGGCCTTGGACTCAAGGCCTGAGCACTGTCCCTGGCTTCTTCCCGCTCAAGGCTAGCACTCTGCCACTTGAGCTACAGTGCCGCTTCTGGCTGTTTTCTGTATATGTGGTGCTGGGGAATCGAACCTAGGGCCTCCTGTATCCGAGGCCGGCTCTCTTGCCACTAGGCTATATCCCCAGCCCCACAAGCGTTTCTTGGATATAATAAAACCTAGGTTTCATTGTGATAGGTCCTGAGCACTGAAAATGACATATTATTACAATTCCACAGTTACAGCAGGCTGAGAAATAAGAACTGCTGTTGAAATGTAGAAGCTACTTGACAGCCATGAGTGAATGTGGGGGTGTTTAGTCTCCCAAGCTCTCGTGTACTGCGGAGAGTTGGGAAAAAATGCCCCTCCCTGATGAGCCAAGAAGAGGAAAAGAGGGCAGACAGACTTCTATCCCAGCCCCACTTTCCTCAGAGGACAAACAGACAGTCTGGGAACCAAGTCAATGCTAAGACTCATTTAATGGTAGAAAGAGCTGCACTTTTAAATGGGTGGGAGGGCGGCGGAAGGGGAGGAGTAGAATCGCCTATTAATGATACAAAGCACCTGGGGCGGGAGTGGCCCACAAGTAATGATTTGCAGGTCCTTTACCTAAAAGCTCACCTACACACAACCACAAACAAGCAGAAATACACATACATTCACACCCCTAGATCAACAAGATCTCCCAAATCCACATGCATAGATAGTGGAACTATGACATCCATTGAACAGAGGGAGACTTAGCCTCAGCAAGGATTTCTGACACCCTTTCCTGGAACTCCTGGGGTCCAGTTGAGGAAAACTCACCTACACACAACCACAAACAAGCAGAAATACACACACATTCACTCCGCTAGTTCAACAAGATCTCCCAAATCCAAAAGCATAGACAGTGGAACTATGACATCCCATTGAACAGAGGGAGACTTAGCCTCAGCAAGGATTTCTGACACCCTTTCCTGGAACTCCTGGGGTCCAGTTGAGGAAAACTCCTCCTAAGGGTTTCCTCTGTTTGTTGGCCAATCTTAAGCACTTTGTCATGAGATTCTCCTTCCCTGAATAGAAAACTCTTGGATTGTATTGTTCCTCCAACTACTCATGAGATATGCTTTCACAATCTTAGGCATTCTATTGTGAAGTCAATTGAATTTTGGGGAAGCCGATTAGAGTTTTATATTTGCTAATCTGATCCGGTGTTGTAGTGATATCCATGATATGAACAGAGTGGCAAATTTTTCTGAATTGTTCTTGCAATTGATTGATTAATTGATCTCTAACCCCATATACCCCTGACATCCCAAAAATAAAGCACATGCCTTCTTCTCAAAAAACCACGTCTCCCATATCCTTTCTTCATTGCAGTTACCATTTGTCCCACATCTGTCCCCCAACGTGGGACATGGCATTTGATCCAAAGGAGATCCAGGAAACTACGTTGTGAACTCTCAAGGGGAACTAAGGGACATTTTTAATCACAAGAGATAGCGAATCTGTGTAGCGAGCTCTCCAGAAGAACTGAAAACATTATGGGGATATGGGACAAGCTTAAGGTGCTTCTTTGTCTAATCTTATCCACCAGGTTCTGAAACGTAAATGGGCTATGATCTCGCATTCGGAAATACATGAGTGCATGCAGGAGGTAAGGGAGTATAATCTTTTATTCCCAGAGGAAACGATTTTAGAAGATTAGAGGAGGATTTTAGACTTAGAAGCCTGGAAGCGAGTAAAGAGTAATGCAGAAATGGCATATGGTGTGGTGACAATGTTCCAGCTCCATTGAGGTCTATTTGGGCCTTAATGCATGCAGCTCTCCATATGATTTCTCACAATGCTGTCATAACATCAGCTGCTGAACTAGTGGCTAATATGGGGAAAGCAAGGAATACTTATAATCTTCAAGAGGTGGCAAAACCTCGAAGTGGACCACAGGTAACAGTTCAAACTATACCTGAGCAATCTCCTGTCAGATCTGTTACAAAAAATTTAAACATTCTTTGGCGTCTGTATATGATCCTTCAGAGAATGACGCTAATTTAGGCAGTTCAGCAGCACAGTGGGAGCTCTACATAGGTTATTGAGTCCTGCAGGTCCCATCAGGAAGTAGAAAGTGACAAACAATAGATTTCCTCCTCAGGGCCCCTTGACATTTCTTATTGTAATTCATATGATTCTGTTTCCCTCACTTGTTTTCTTGCTCTTCCTGTCATTCAACCCTGTCCAATGGGAGGTGTAGCTCAGCCCCCTCATGATGTATATTGACCTGATTCACTTAAATTAGGAAAGTTGTAATACGGGGCTCATAGATGGCTCTGTTCCAGTGAAGTGAGTTTCCATATCATCTTTTCTTGACAACCAGTCACTAGCAGGGGAGCTGCCGCATCACTTTGAGTTTTATTTCTTAGGTCCCTTACATTTAGTACTAACAGACAAATAGCCTCGCCATTCATCTAAATGACCATATTTACCGACCTTGAGGCATCACATATAACTCATTTTCCTTAAGAGAGAATAGAAAATTCTTACTAGAGTCACGATATTTTAAGTTGGCTTTGGGAACTTATTGAACACCCCCAAGACTGAGATGGGGACCCCGTGACCCAGAGTCTTACAGATTCAACTTTTGCATAAGTCTGTTATAAAACCCTCTACTAGTTAGTGCTTTGTGTTTTATGTACTGACTGAAACAGGTCAGTGAGTGTTGGGTAAGTGATGTGGTGACTTGGACACAAGTATACACCCTTAACTGGAAAAAGTTCAAGAGTTCATCCCTTCTTTTGGTCACTGGAGGGTCAGGTTTTGTCTCTGTGGGCACTGTCATTAAACTTGTCTCATGGTTTTGTTGTTTCTTACTGTCTATTTGGGGGCGGTAGATTTTCTCTAACTCTTTCCATTATCAAGCAAGTCTTCTGTGTTCCTTGAAGGCATTGCCAGTTGGTCTCAGCAGGGTGTCTTCTGGAGGATAGAAATATCCAGAGGGAGGATCACCATGAGATGTTTCAGGGCACAGTGTTCTTTCTGTCACTCTGGGAGTCAACTTGTCAATGCCTGTCTTGCATTCCGTAGAAGATATTTTTGTGAATTATTTAGAAATACACTTAGAAACCTAATGACCTGGTGCAGCTCAAAAATAATATTTTCTATAGTAGAAACTGAGTTTCATTTTTCCTATTGGAAATGACACTACAGCATTGTTTGTCAGATCAATTATATTGAATATCTGATATCAGTGTACTAAGTAGTGTCCAAGTAGAGGCAGAGCTTTATTAATTCCCTATGAATTTTTATGAATTTCCTTGCTTCCCACCAGATATCCTTTCTTTTTCATCTGACCTGTCCATGCTTTCATATTGCCTTGCTTCTATCTCCAACCCAAGTCTCCCTTGCTCTCATCTTTCCTTCCTTTCTGCAATCATTCCTTCCTGCTACCTTTTCTTCCTTCCTTATCTCCCTTCATCTCTCTCCTTCCCCAGGCTTACCTTCAGATCCTCTTCCTCCATACTTCCTCCATTAACTCTGTCCCAGCCACTGTCCATAGAAAGCACAATCCACCTCTCCCTGCCTCCTTCCCTGCCTACATTCTTTCCGTCATTGCCACCTTCCCTCTTGTCTTCCTTGGCTTCATCACCCCGCTCTTTTCTTTCTATCATTCCTTCCTTCCCTCTCTTTCTTACCTTCCATAACTTTCCTTCCTATTTTTACCTTACTTAGCTCTTGATTTATGGTACATTACCATTTATCTTTTTTTTCTCCTTTTTTCTTCAACATTATGAACACTGTGGCAACTTGCTACTATTAATCTGTTGTGGAGCACTCTTTTCCCATATCGCAAAAAGGACATACTCATGTCTAAGATATACTTTGGTCATTGTGCACATCCTGTTTTATATAGGTTACCCAACACAACCAGGATAAGGACAACTTGATCATCATTGTGCTAGACATGCATATATGTAGAGGCCAGCTTATGAACACTGGAGCTAGAAGTAACCAAGGTACCTAGAAGGGACTGGATAGAAATAGGGAAATTGCCAATCGTTCACCCATGACTTGCCTAAGTTTCATAGCCTTTAGAATACCCCAAGGTCACATTAAGATTGAAGCACATGTTTGTTTGTTGATCTCTTTCACTAAGGTACAAGTACTGGAGGAATTGGCTCATTTGTGGCCCAAGCTTGTGAGTCATTTGCACGTGAAAATAACCTATTATATGTGCATTAGACCTATATTTCAACCAGCGTTCAATGGGCAATATTGCTAACCTCTTAGATAAATGGATGGAAATGCCTTGAGAAGATTGGGTTTTTACAGCCCAAGAGGTAGTCTCAACATATTGATGTCTGAAAATATGAGAAGAAGCCATCCCCGGGCCATTCCCATTTCATGTTTTGAACCCAAAAATTGTCGGAAGACCAAAAACTCCTTTCTCCCCTTGTGTTTGTAGTTGCTGAGTCACCGACAAAAATTAAAGGAACCAGCATAAGCTGCCAGGATAGAGACAACACTAGCCGGCACTGAAGCCATGATTTTATTTCTCCATTAGTGTCCTGATCTATCACTCCTGGAATAATACATAAGCCCCTCAGTGCAGAGCAGCTGTAACCTAACAATTAGCCAACAGATTCCCTTGGAAGAGGGCCAAGAACTCCTGGATGGAGGGCCTGAAATCCCATTTCCGAAGTCAGTACTGTGCAGGTAGAAGAACAGAGATCCAGTCCTGAACTTCCTCAGAGGAAGTTGCTCAGAGGAGACTTGAACCTGATTGTGGCAGCAGGTTGTTGGGGGATAGGCTTGAGGTTGGGGACAGGATGGAGCCGCCCGAAAATTTTTTTGTGGGGCCAGGTGCTGGCTCCTCTGCCAGTTTTCTGAAATCTGGTGGCCACAGTCATTCAAAGTAGATCTGAAATTTGTAACACAATGCTTCCCGTTTTTACAATGGGGACAAATTTCACTCATAGTTCTTCTCCTTTTCTGATTAGGTCAGTGAGCCATTAAGTGGTCCATTTGTCTTCAGGAAAAACAGATGCCGGGAATCCCAGCAGTACATAGATGTCCCCGTCGCCTTCTCCCCATACAGTGCATGTGTAAGAACTCTGTCACAGTCAGCCCTTGGAGCCCTGCAGCCAGCGTGAGGCCCTGAACATAGGATGGCCCAATGTCTGCACAAAGTCGAATATAGTCATTTATTCCTCCTTTTTTCTTAGAAGGCCTGACGGCTGCTTGGCAATTTGGGCATAAAGTTTTAGTAGCCCAGGTTTCAAGAATGACTTCAGTGTGCTGGGAATATGGCCTATTGGCAAGTGTGCTTGCCTCATATACATGAAGCCCTGGGTGCTATTCTCCAGCACCACATATATAGAAAATGGCCAGAAGTGGCGCTGTGGCTCAAGTAGCAGAGTGCTAGCTTAGAGCAAAAAGAAGCCAGGGACAGTGCTCAGGCCCTAAGTTGAAGACCCAGGATTGGCCAATGAATAAATAAATAGATAAGAATGACTTGAGTAAACGGCACTGTAGGGCCATATTGAACACAAGCATTCTTTAGATCTCTTATTGGTTGAAATGGCAAAGCCTGATGAACCCTTTTGTTATCTTCATCCTGCCTGTCAGGGAATAAATGAAAACCAGGAATGTCCTCCCTTCTTGAGCAGCCTGAGCCAAGGAAGTGTGCCACGCTTACGGCTAGGAGGGCCAGGAGCCTTTACCAGCACACGCTGAGATGGTACTAGCTGTGAGACTCTATCAGGCGGAGGTTGTGGTGGGAAAGGATCAAAGACCGCCAGGATTCTGGGCAGAGCCCACAAGTCTCTCCCTTTACAGGAGATTGCTGTTTTGGATGATATTGTGATTCCAAAATTTTCTCCACATGGGTCAATCTGTCTTTACTAGGCTCATTACATAATTTTTTCTCAGTGTCTGAGCCATCTTAGTCTTCCTTTTATCTAGCCAGTGGGTTGAGATGTTTTTTAATTTTCTCAGCTCTTCCCATACAGCTGCATAAGCTTGGGGGTTGGGTGATGCTCATCAAGTCCCTGTTCAGTTTCTCTGATCGACTGTTTGAACCTAATCCGTTCATGTCTACAATGGCACTATTTGTAACGGATTGAGATTACGACCATAACCTACTTCATGCCACACTACTTCCTCTTTTGTTCTTGTTTATTTTTTCCGTTATTGTCAGAGTGATGGACCGAAGGATTAGAGGTTCATAAGTAAGTCAGTAAGTATATATCACATTCATCATTTTCCTCCTCCAACACCCCCTTTCCAACTCCTTTGTCTCTTTCCCCCTGAGAAATTGTAGAATTGGTTTACACAAATGTTGTGTAAATTTTGCTTTTGGAGGCACTTTTAATTTTAACCTTTTGCCCTTGATTTCTGCATAACCTGTCCCTTTACTAGTGTTTATACAAGAATCAAATTATTTACTCTTTTCTTTCACTAATTTGTGGGGCAACTGTATATACAAGTTTGTCTGACCAAGATGAATTTAGCCAAGCTAATATTTATTGAATGGTTCCAGTAATATAATGAATTATGTACTTCCCAACCACAACACTGCAAGGGGATCACCAGTACCCAAGGTGTGTACAATTATGTTTGGAGACTGTGTAAACGAATCAAGGAACCCTTCCCTTGAGATTTCCTTTTTCATTTTAGCTCAATATTTTTCAACCATGAACTATCTATTATGATCTCTAAATTGTTTTCCTAAAATCAACATCTTTTCCCACTGCACATATAGGTCCCCTTGTAAAGGAAGGAGAGATTCAGGACTCCTCTGTACCTAGGGATGATTTTAAGTATGGTGTCTTCATAGCTCTCAAGTGGTTGTTGAGAAAGAAATTGTTAGGAGCCCAAACTAAATGTCTACAACAGAACACAGTCATCTCCTTTGAAGTATCCATTTAGTAGTGCTTTCATTCCAACATCATTGGATCAAACAAAACCAGTGCCTAGTCATACTGTTACTTAGATTTTACTTTGCAATACTCAAGATGGAGTGAACGAGAGGGTTATTATGTCATCCCCATCAAACCAGTTCACTATAGGAAAAATTAACACCAGAAATCATAATGGAGTTTTCCTTTAGACAGAAAAGAGGAGATACAGCTTCTCCCCCCATTTGTACATGTCAACCACATATGGTTCCATCCTTGATAATGGACTCTAAGAGTATCACTGGCTGCAATTGTACTATTGCAAAATGACGCAAATGGGGAGGGCTGGAGGGAAAAGCAGAGGACATGAAATGTGTCACAGTTGGCCATTTCCTTATCCCAACATTGGTGTAAACGCTATTGGGTGTCCATTACCCACCATACAAGACAAAGAAATAGAGTTCCATGTAAATTTTAATTGATGTGCCTGTCTTGTGGTTCCCTGCACTGGTCGAGAATATTTTACACACCACTATTGGAAGAAAAAATATGTGACTTTTTTGTAACTTGGTGCACATTGAATTTTACAATATATAAAGTCACTTTGTGTTGTATTTCTTCTGTCCCTGACTTTTAGTAGTCACAGACATATTTCCTAGCGTTTCATGTAAATGACCAACTTTACCGACCTTGAGATATTCCATATAAATCATTTCCCTTAGAAGAGGAGAGAAAAATCTTACTAGAGTCACTTTATTTTAGGCTGGCTTTGGGAATTTAGGGAACTCCCTCCAAGACTGTGATGGGGACCCCGTGACCCAGAGATTTCCCAGCGTCAACTTTTGCATAAGTCTTTTGACAAATCCTCTAGTGGTGTTTGGTTTGTGTTTCATGCACTGACCTAAAATGGTCAGTGAGTGCTGGGTTGGTGACATGGTGACTTGGACACAAGTTTACACCCCTGCTTGAAAAAAGAGGCAAGATGTCATCCCTTCTTTTGGGACCTCGTGGGTCAGGTTTTGTCTCGGTAGGCATTCTGTCATTACACTTGTCTCTTGGTTTTGTTGTTTCCTACTGTCTATTTCAGGGACTTAGATTGTCTCTAACTCTTCCTAATATCAACAGGTCATCTGTGTTCCTTGAAGGCACTGCCAGATGGCCTCATCAGGGTGTCATCTGGAGCATAGAGATATCCAGAGTGGAACATCCTTAGGAGATGATACAGGGCACAGTGTTCTTTCTGTCACTCTGGCAGTCAACTTGTCAATGCCAGTCTTGCATTCCGTAGAAGAATATTGTTGAGCCTTACTTAGAAATTCACTTAGAAATCTCATGACCCTGTGCAGCGGATGAATAACATTTTCTATAGTACAAACTGAGTTTCATTTTTACCTATTTGAACTGACACTACAGATTTTTATGTCAAGCAAACGATACTGAATATTTGATATCAATGTACTAAGTAGTGTCCAAGTAAAAACACAGATTTATAAATATAAAATGTATTTTTATGATTTTCCTTGCTTCCCATGAAGTACCAATTCCTTTTCATCTTCCCTCTCACTGCTTTCATGGTTCCTTACTCCTATGTCCCACCCAGTCTCCCTTGTTCTCATCCTTCCTTTCTGCTTTCATTCCTTCCTGATTTCTTTTCTTCCCTCCTTATCTCTGTTTGTCACTCTCTCCTTCCCCAGGATTCCTTTTGGATCCTTCTTTCTCCATACTTCCACCTATAACTCCATCCCTCACACTGTTGATACAAACCACAATCCATCTGTCCCTGCCTCCTTGCCTGCCTGCATTCCTTCCCTCCTTGCTACCTTCTCTCCTGTCTTCTTTCCTGAATTCTTGTCTTCCTGTGCTTCATCACTCCATCCCTTTTCTTTATATCATTCATTGCTTCCCTCTCCTTTCTCTAGTTCCACAACTTTCCTTCTTACTTGGTACCTTCATTAGCTCCGGATTTTTGGTATATTACCTCTTATCTTTTTTTAATCTTTTTTTCATCATCATTGGGAACACTGTGGCTACTTGCTACTACGATTCTGTTGTAGAGTATGCTGTTGCCATGTGGCAAAAAGGACATACTCATGTCTAATATGCTTTGGTCATTATGCACTTCCTGTTTAATATTGGTAACCCAAGACGACCAGGATGAGGACAAATTGATCATCATTGTGCAACACATGCATGCATGTAGATGCCAGTTATATGAATAGTGGATCTGGAAGTAAACAAGGCTCTTGAGGGGAATGGATAGAAATGGGAAAATGGCCAATTGTTCACCCATGTTTGCCTAAGTTTCATATATCCTTTGGAACACGTCTTGGTCAGTTTCAAATTGAAGCACATGTTTGTTTGTTGATCTCTTTCACTAAGGTAGGTGTGACTGGAGTAACTAGCTCATTTGTCGCCCCGGGTAGTGAGTCATTTCCATTTGAATATAACCCATTATTTATGCTATAGTTTAATTTGAACTAATGGTCAATTGGCAGTGATGCTTACCTCTTAGATAAATGCATGGAAATGCCTTAAGAAGTTTGGGTTTTTACAGCCCAAGTGGTAGTCTCAACATATTGATGTCTGAAAACATGAGATGAAGCGCATCCCACTGTTGAAATAAAGCAACATTTTAGTTTTATTTGCTATTAGCCTATAAGAAACAATACAGTTGAATGACCCTTCATTGCTTGAATAAAGCTGGGCAGAGTCTTTATTCATTATAACAATACACATCGAAATTAATTTTCCTCCCAACTCTGGCACTGGCTTGGGATATTACTCTCTTTCTGTTCCTTGTAAACTGGTGCTATTATATGATGATATTTTGAAAATGCTGCGGCAGATATTTCGCGTGTGGTGGCATCGGAGCACCGTTGATTGGATGCTGTCACTAGCATGCTTGAATGTGGCAATTCGTAGGCCATAAAATAAGAATATCCAATTGGAATAGCTGAAGTTGGCATCATCTCTCTGAAATTATCGTTTGATAATCGATGTGATTTTTGATATTGAGAATTATAACTTTTATCAAAATTCAAAAAGCAGTCATGTGCCTGGAGGTAGCTGTTGTTTGACAGCACATGAAGTGTGGTCAAATGACTAGACATGGCTCCCTGATCCATAAACTTTTTGTGTGAATGTCTGCCAGAAGAATCTCTGGCAGGATTGTCATTTTTGAGTAAAGGTGCTGCAGTTGACAGCATGTGCGTGCCAGATGGCTGGGGTCTATGAGACAGCAGTGAACTTCGTGATGTTGAAAGGATTCCTTCAGTACTAGTGTCAGAGACTAAATCTGTTTTGGGATTACTGGCATTACCCTCATGTCCCAGGTGCAGTTGTTCATCCAGCTGCACAGGCAATGATTCACTTGTTACAGAAAACTTTTTAATCCTGACTTTTCGTCTTATTCTTGCTAACAGTTCAGGACATCCTTGTTTGAAATTTGGATTCTGGTAGCACAGAAACTAAAACAAAAGGAGAAAGTTACTTGGAGACATTTGAAGCAGAGAGACTCAGAGCCAAACCTAGCCAAAGGAGATGAATTACCATTTACTCTCAATGGCAAAGGAGTCAATTGACGCATAAATACTTTAACTATATGCAGGGCTTAGTAGAAGAGAAACAGATAAATACAACAATGTTCTGAACCAATTGGATCTGCCACGTTGAACACAGAGAATCTGTTATGTGGTTTTGTACACAGTCCAAAGGTGTAATTCTAATTGGCTAGCGATATTTTTGTAAATTCTAATGGTGAAGTCAAATTTGTCCTTTACGAAGTGAACCTTTCTTTCCGTTACATTTTGTTTGGCCAGTCCTGGGCCTGGGACTCAGGGTCTAAGCACCGTGCCTGTCTTCTTCCCGCTCAAGGCTAGCACTCTGCCACCTGAGCCACAGCGACCCTTCTAGCCGTTTTCCACATATATGTGGTGCTGGGGAATTGAACTGAGAGCTTCTTGTATAGGAGGCAAGCCCTCTTTTCATAGGCCATATTCCCAGCCCTTTCCGTTACATTTGAAAGTAATTTGAGCTTTGGTATTTCTCTAGTTCACTGATAGAAGAAACAGGTGTACCAAGAGAGGTATGCATAGCTATGTAAGGGGAAAAAAAATTGAAATTACCTTCCTTAAAGACGAGCCTTCCTCTTCCTCAGTCAAGAAGTCAAGCAGAGAAGCAGAACGATCAAATTGGTGATGAAGTTTACTGAACCCGTACAGATTCAGCTGTCGAATTACACTTTTCATGCTGTTCGTTTCAAATATCTTGAAAGGATATTTCCGTCCCAAAATTTCTTCTTTAAATAGATCTTCATTAATCACCACAGAAGTTCCCTCCTCACCCCACCAAATTGACTTGAATTTGTCACTTTCTACTATTGTCCAAAGCTTTCTGGGAAAAGTCAGGGAAAGAAAATCAGGGTCTGGAACCGATTCCAAGTCACAATCCTGGGATGGTAGTCCTTGGACCCAAGATGCCTGACACAAAGCTTGAAAAGCCAATTCCTCAACCACAGACCTTAATGCCGCCTCCTCTGCGAGTGAGGGTTCCCACCAGGAGGGTAGGTTGGAGGTCTCTGAACCTGTACAGCTCTGTTGGAACGTATTAGGCACATTTGAAAAATGTTCCTTCATGTCAGTTTCCTGCATGTTCAAGTCCTCATCCCATCTGCAGAGTAGGGTACACTGCAGCTTAAGGAGTCCTAGAGGGTAGCTATGTCTGCTCAAGTAGGTCTAGCACACAGCTAGAGCATAATGAGCATTCTGTGACATCACAAAAACGTCTTTGGTCTCCTACCATGTGCTAGGTAACCAGTCAGAAGCTTTCCTAGAAACTCTGATGCTAATCCTTTTATCCTAAATTGGAGACTGAATTTTCCTCTGCGGATAATGTGTGTACCTATGAGTCCAATAGAATCCTGCACATTGACATGGGAATCAATCAGCTGGTCAGACTCTGCTACGCCTAAAAGTTATTTTTTGGCATTCACTGCCTCTTGCCTTTCTAGCTTAATGTCCAGAGCCGAGGGCTGCGTACTTGCACTTCCCAAATGTGATGGAAGTTGATGACAGATCTGTTATATTAACATGAGTCTTCCAACAATGAGCATGTTAGTCAGTGTTTCATAATGACAGGGACAATGTACAAGTCCTGTCTGAAAACATGATTATGAAAATATTCCTGAAAATTCAGTTGCTGACATTATTAGGGTTGGCAATTTTCACTGTATGGGATGATCTCACAGAAAGAGCTAAAGCTGGCACAAGGAATTCCTGTGACACTATATCTGCAGGAAGGGAAGCTACAGATAAAAGCACAATACTTTGATGTTGTCATCTCACAAGTGGATGCGAGTATAAAATGGATAAACTGTAGATATCCTACAATGCTGCAACTCATCTTCTGTGAAATTATCTGCCATTTTTTTTCTATTTCAATTAACTTAGAGAAGTGAAGAAATAAAATTGTTTCAGATGGAAACCTGTGAGATAATGTGCATGATTTCATTTTCATTTCTCATCTATTTACTAATGGACTCTTCAATACTGCATACAGAATAATGAGCCCCAAGCCTTGAGGTAAAAAGCAGTGCAAGTGTAAACATAGGGTCCTATTCCAGCCATAGCAACTGCAAGCCATTCTTTTATTTATTTATTTATTTATCTTTTGCCAGTCCTGGGCCTTGGACTCAAGGCCTGAGCACTGTCCCTGGCTTCTTCCCGCTCAAGGCTAGCACTCTGCCACTTGAGCTACAGTGCCGCTTCTGGCTGTTTTCTGTATATGTGGTGCTGGGGAATCGAACCTAGGGCCTCCTGTATCCGAGGCCGGCTCTCTTGCCACTAGGCTATATCCCCAGCCCCACAAGCGTTTCTTGGATATAATAAAACCTAGGTTTCATTGTGATAGGTCCTGAGCACTGAAAATGACATATTATTACAATTCCACAGTTACAGCAGGCTGAGAAATAAGAACTGCTGTTGAAATGTAGAAGCTACTTGACAGCCATGAGTGAATGTGGGGGTGTTTAGTCTCCCAAGCTCTCGTGTACTGCGGAGAGTTGGGAAAAATGTCCCTCCCTGATGAGCCAAGAAGAGGAAAAGAGGGCAGACAGACTTCTATCCCAGCCCCACTTTCCTCAGAGGACAAACAGACAGTCTGGGAACCAAGTCAATGCTAAGACTCATTTAATGGTAGAAAGAGCTGCACGTTTAAATGGGTGGGAGGGCGGCGGAAGGGGAGGAGTAGAATCGCCTATTAATGATACAAAGCACCTGGGGCGGGAGTGGCCCACAAGTAATGATTTGCAGGTCCTTTACCTAAAAGCTCACCTACACACAACCACAAACAAGCAGAAATACACACACATTCACACCCCTAGATCAACAAGATCTCCCAAATCCACATGCATAGATAGTGGAACTATGACATCCCATTGAACAGAGGGAGACTTAGCCTCAGCAAGGATTTCTGACACCCTTTCCTGGAACTCCTGGGGTCCAGTTGAGGAAAACTCACCTACACACAACCACAAACAAGCAGAAATACACACACATTCACTCCGCTAGTTCAACAAGATCTCCCAAATCCAAAAGCATAGACAGTGGAACTATGACATCCCATTGAACAGAGGGAGACTTAGCCTCAGCAAGGATTTCTGACACCCTTTCCTGGAACTCCTGGGGTCCAGTTGAGGAAAACTCCTCCTAAGGGTTTCCTCTGTTTGTTGGCCAATCTTAAGCACTTTGTCATGAGATTCTCCTTCCCTGATTAGAAAACTCTTGGATTGTATTGTTCCTCCAACTACTCATGAGATATGCTTTCACAATCTTAGGCATTCAATTGAATTTTGGGGAAGCCGATTAGAGTTTTATATTTGCTAATCTGATCCGGTGTTGTAGTGATATCCATGATATGAACAGAGTGGCAAATTTTTCTGAATTGTTCTTGCAATTGATTGATTAATTGATCTCTAACCCATATACCCCTGACATCCCAAAAATAAAGCACATGCCTTCTTCTCAAAAAACCACGTCTCCCATATCCTTTCTTCATTGCAGTTACCATTTGTCCCACATCTGTCCCCCAACGTGGGACATGGCATTTGATCCAAAGGAGATCCAGGAAACTACGTTGTGAACTCTCAAGGGGAACTAAGGGACATTTTTAATCACAAGAGATAGCGAATCTGTGTAGCGAGCTCTCCAGAAGAACTGAAAACATTATGGGGATATGGGACAAGCTTAAGGTGCTTCTTTGTCTAATCTTATCCACCAGGTTCTGAAACGTAAATGGGCTATGATCTCGCATTCGGAAATACATGAGTGCATGCAGGAGGTAAGGGAGTATAATCTTTTATTCCCAGAGGAAACGATTTTAGAAGATTAGAGGAGGATTTTAGACTTAGAAGCCTGGAAGCGAGTAAAGAGTAATGCAGAAATGGCATATGGTGTGGTGACAATGTTCCAGCTCCATTGAGGTCTATTTGGGCCTTAATGCATGCAGCTCTCCATATGATTTCTCACAATGCTGTCATAACATCAGCTGCTGAACTAGTGGCTAATATGGGGGAAGTAAGGAATACTTATAATCTTCAAGAGGTGGCAAAACCTCGAAGTGGACCACAGGTAACAGTTCAAACTATACCTGAGCAATCTCCTGTCAGATCTGTTACAAAAAATTTAAACATTCTTTGGCGTCTGTATATGATCCTTCAGAGAATGACGCTAATTTAGGCAGTTCAGCAGCACAGTGGGAGCTCTACATAGGTTATTGAGTCCTGCAGGTCCCATCAGGAAGTAGAAAGTGACAAACAATAGATTTCCTCCTCAGGGCCCCTTGACATTTCTTATTGTAATTCATATGATTCTGTTTCCCTCACTTGTTTTCTTGCTCTTCCTGTCATTCAACCCTGTCCAATGGGAGGTGTAGCTCAGCCCCCTCATGATGTATATTGACCTGATTCACTTAAATTAGGAAAGTTGTAATACGGGGCTCATAGATGGCTCTGTTCCAGTGAAGTGAGTTTCCATATCATCTTTAATTTACAACCAGTCACTAGCAGGGGAGCTGCTGCATCACTTTGAGTTTTATTTCTTAGGTCCCTTACATTTAGTACTAACAGACAAATAGCCTCGCCATTCATCTAAATGACCATATTTACCGACCTTGAGGCATCACATATAACTCATTTTCCTTAAGAGAGAATAGAAAATTCTTACTAGAGTCACGATATTTTAAGTTGGCTTTGGGAACTTATTGAACACCCCCAAGACTGAGATGGGGACCCCGTGACTCAGAGTCTTCCAGACTCAACTTTTGCATAAGTCTGTTAAAAATCCTCCACTAGTTAGTGCTTTGTGTTTTATGTACTGACTGAAACAGGTCAGTGAGTGTTGGGTAGGTGATGTGGTGACTTGGACACAAGTATACACCCTTAACTGGAAAAAGTTCAAGAGTTCATCCCTTCTTTTGGTCACTGGAGGGTCAGGTTTTGTCTCTGTGGGCACTGTCATTAAACTTGTCTCATGGTTTTGTTGTTTCTTACTGTCTATTTGGGGGCGGTAGATTTTCTCTAACTCTTTCCATTATCAAGCAAGTCTTCTGTGTTCCTTGAAGGCATTGCCAGTTGGTCTCAGCAGGGTGTCTTCTGGAGGATAGAAATATCCAGAGGGGAGGATCACCATGAGATGTTTCAGGGCACAGTGTTCTTTCTGTCACTCTGGGAGTCAACTTGTCAATGCCTGTCTTGCATTCCGTAGAAGATATTTTTGTGAATTATTTAGAAATACACTTAGAAACCTAATGACCTGGTGCAGCTCAAAAATAATATTTTCTATAGTAGAAACTGAGTTTCATTTTTTCCTATTGGAAATGACACTACAGCATTGTTTGTCAGATCAATTATATTGAATATCTGATATCAGTGTACTAAGTAGTGTCCAAGTAGAGGCAGAGCTTTATTAATTCCCTATGAATTTTTATGAATTTCCTTGCTTCCCACCAGATATCCTTTCTTTTTCATCTGACCTGTCAATGCTTTCATGTTGCCTTGCTTCTATCTCCAACCCAAGTCTCCCTTGCTCTCATCTTTCCTTCCTTTCTGCAACCATTCCTTCCTGCTACCTTTTCTTCCTTCCTTATCTCCCTTCATCTCTCTCCTTCCCAGGCTTACCTTCAGATCCTCTTCCTCCATACTTCCTCCATTAACTCTGTCCCAGCCACTGTCCATAGAAACCACAATCCACCTCTCCCTGCCTCCTTCCCTGCCTACATTCCTTCCCTCATTGCTACCTTCCCTCCTGTCTTCCTTGGCTTCATCACCCCGCTCTTTTCTTTCTATCATTCCTTCCTTCCCTCTCTTTCTTACCTTCCATAACTTTCCTTCCTATTTTTACCTTACTTAGCTCTTGATTTATGGTACATTACCTTTTATCTTTTTTTTCTCCTTTTTTTCTTCACCATTATGAACACTGTGGCAACTTGCTACTACTAATCTGTTGTGGAGCACTCTTTTCCCATGTCGCAACAAGGACATACTCATGTCTAAGATATACTTTGGTCATTGTGCACATCCTGTTTTATATAGGTTACCCACCACAACCAGGATAAGGACAACTTGATCATCATTGTGCTAGACATGCATATGTGTAGAGGCCAGCTTTATGAACACTGGAGCTAGAAGTAACCAAGGTACCTAGAAGGGACTGGATAGAAATAGGGAAATTGCCAATCGTTCACCCATGACTTGCCTAAGTTTCATAGCCTTTGGAATACCCCAAGGTCACATTAAGATTGAAGCACATGTTTGTTTGTTGATCTCTTTCACTAAGGTACAAGTACTGGAGGAATTGGCTCATTTGTGGCCCCAGCTTGTGAGTCATTTGCATTTGAAAATAACCTATTATATGTGCATTAGACCTATATTTCAACCAGCGGTCAATGGGCAATATTGCTAACCTCTTAGATAAATGGATGGAAATGCCTTGAGAAGATTGGGTTTTTACAGCCCAAGAGGTAGTCTCAACATATTGATGTCTGAAAATATGAGAAGAAGCCATCCCCGGGCCATTCCCATTTCATGTTTTGAACCCAAAAATTGTCGGAAGACCAAAAACTCCTTTCTCCCCTTGTGTTTGTAGTTGCTGAGTCACCGACAAAAATTAAAGGAACCAGCATAAGCTGCCAGGATAGAGACAACACTAGCCGGCACTGAAGCCATGATTTTATTTCTCCATTAGTGTCCTGATCTATCACTCCTGGAATAATACATAAGCCCCTCAGTGCAGAGCAGCTGTAACCTAACAATTAGCCAACAGATTCCCTTGGAAGAGGGCCAAGAACTCCTGGATGGAGGGCCTGAAATCCCATTTCCGAAGTCAGTACTGTGCAGGTAGAAGAACAGAGATCCAGTCCTGAACTTCCTCAGAGGAAGTTGCTCAGAGGAGACTTGAACCTGATTGTTGCTGCAGGTTGTTGGGGGATAGGCTTGAGGTTGGGGGCAGGATGGAGCCGCCCGAAAATTTTTTTGTGGGGCCAGGTGCTGGCTCCTCTGCCAGTTTACTGAAATCTGGTGGCCACAGTCATTCAAAGTAGATCTGAAATTTGTAACACAATGCTTCCCGTTTTTACAATGGGGACAAATTTCACTCATAGTTCTTCTCCTTTTCTGATTAGGTCAGTGAGCCATTAAGTGGTCCATTTGTCTTCAGGAAAAACAGATGCCGGGAATCCCAGCAGTACATAGATGTCCCCGTCGCCTTCTCCCCATACAGTGCATGTGTAAGAACTCTGTCACAGTCAGCCCTTGGAGCCCTGCAGCCAGCGTGAGGCCCTGAACATAGGATGGCCCAATGTCTGCACAAAGTCGAATATAGTCATTTATTCCTCCTTTTTTCTTAGAAGGCCTGACGGCTGCTTGGCAATTTGGGCATAAAGTTTTAGTAGCCCAGGTTTCAAGAATGACTTCAGTGTGCTGGGAATATGGCCTATTGGCAAGTGTGCTTGCCTCATATACATGAAGCCCTGGGTGCTATTCTCCAGCACCACATATATAGAAAATGGCCAGAAGTGGCGCTGTGGCTGAAGTAGCAGAGTGCTAGCTTAGAGCAAAAAGAAGCCAGGGACAGTGCTCAGGCCCTAAGTTGAAGACCCAGGATTGGCCAATGAATAAATAAATAGATAAGAATGACTTGAGTAAACGGCACTGTAGGGCCATATTGAACACAAGCATTCTTTAGATCTCTTATTGGTTGAAATGGCAAAGCCTGATGAACCCTTTTGTTATCTTCATCCTGCCTGTCAGGGAATAAATGAAAACCAGGAATGTCCTCCCTTCTTGAGCAGCCTGAGCCAAGGAAGTGTGCCACGCTTACGGCTAGGAGGGCCAGGAGCCTTTACCAGCACACGCTGAGATGGTACTAGCTGTGAGACTCTATCAGGCGGAGGTTGTGGTGGGAAAGGATCAAAGACCGCCAGGATTCTGGGCAGAGCCCACAAGTCTCTCCCTTTACAGGAGATTGCTGTTTTGGATGATATTGTGATTCCAAAATTTTCTCCACATGGGTCAATCTGTCTTTACTAGGCTCATTACATAATTTTTTCTCAGTGTCTGAGCCATCTTAGTCTTCCTTTTATCTAGCCCAGTGGGTTGAGATGTTTTTTAATTTTCTCAGCTCTTCCCATACAGCTGCATAAGCTTGGGGGTTGGGTGATGCTCATCAAGTCCCTGTTCAGTTTCTCTGATCGACTGTTTGAACCTAATCCGTTCATGTCTACAATGGCATTATTTGTAACGGATTGAGATTACGACCATAACCTACTTCATGCCACACTACTTCCTCTTTTGTTCTTGTTTATTTTATTTTTTCCGTTATTGTCAGAGTGATGGACCGAAGGATTAGAGGTTCATAGTGAGTCAGTAAGTATATATCTCGTTCATCATTTTCCTCCTCCAACACCCCCTTTCCAACTCCTTTGTCTCTTTCCCCCTGAGAAATTGTAGAATTGGTTTACACAAATGTTTGTGTAAATTTTGCTTTTGGAGGCATTTGTACTTTTAACCTTTTGCCCTTGATTTCTGCATAACCTGTCCCTTTACTAGTGTTTATACAAGAATCAAATTATTTACTCTTTTCTTTCACTAATTTGTGGGGCAACTGTATATACAAGTTTGTCTGACCAAGATGAATTTAGCCAAGCTAATATTTATTGAATGGTTCCAGTAATATAATGAATTATGTACTTCCCAACCACAACACTGCAAGGGGATCACCAGTACCCAAGGTGTGTACAATTATGTTTGGAGACTGTGTAAACGAATCAAGGAACCCTTCCCTTGAGATTTCCTTTTTCATTTTAGCTCAATATTTTTCAACCATGAACTATCTATTATGATCTCTAAATTGTTTTCCTAAAATCAACATCTTTTCCCACTGCACATATAGGTCCCCTTGTAAAGGAAGGAGAGATTCAGGACTCCTCTGTACCTAGGGATGATTTTACGTATGGTGTCTTCATAGCTCTCAAGTGGTTGTTGAGAAAGAAATTGTTAGGAGCCCAAACTAAATGTCTACAACAGAACACAGTCATCTCCTTTGAAGTATCCATTTAGTAGTGCTTTCATTCCAACATCATTGGATCAAACAAAACCAGTGCCTAGTCATACTGTTACTTAGATTTTACTTTGCAATACTCAAGATGGAGTGAACGAGAGGGTTATTATGTCATCCCCATCAAACCAGTTCACTATAGGAAAAATTAACACCAGAAATCATAATGGAGTTTTCCTTTAGACAGAAAAGAGGAGATACAGCTTCTCCCCCCATTTGTACATGTCAACCACATATGGTTCCATCCTTGATAATGGACTCTAAGAGTATCACTGGCTGCAATTGTACTACTGCAAAATGACGCAAATGGGGAGGGCTGGAGGGAAAAGCAGAGGACATGAAATGTGTCACAGTTGGCATTTCCTTATCCCAACATTGGTGTAAACGCTATTGGGTGTCCATTACCCACCATACAAGACAAAGAAATAGAGTTCCATGTAAATTTTAATTGATGTGCCTGTCTTGTGGTTCCCTGCACTGGTCGAGAATATTTTACACACCACTATTGGAAGAAAAAATATGTGACTTTTTTGTAACTTGGTGCACATTGAATTTTACAATATATAAAGTCACTTTGTGTTGTATTTCTTCTGTCCCTGACTTTTAGTAGTCACAGACATATTTCCTAGCGTTTCATGTAAATGACCAACTTTACCGACCTTGAGATATTCCATATAAATCATTTCCCTTAGAAGAGGAGAGAAAAATCTTACTAGAGTCACTTTATTTTAGGCTGGCTTTGGGAATTTAGGGAACTCCCTCCAAGACTGTGATGGGGACCCCGTGACCCAGAGATTTCCCAGCGTCAACTTTTGCATAAGTCTTTTGACAAATCCTCTAGTGGTGTTTGGTTTGTGTTTCATGCACTGACCTAAAATGGTCAGTGAGTGCTGGGTTGGTGACATGGTGACTTGGACACAAGTTTACACCCCTGCTTGAAAAAAGAGGCAAGATGTCATCCCTTCTTTTGGGACCTCGTGGGTCAGGTTTTGTCTCGGTAGGCATTCTGTCATTACACTTGTCTCTTGGTTTTGTTGTTTCCTACTGTCTATTTCAGGGACTTAGATTGTCTCTAACTCTTCCTAATATCAACAGGTCATCTGTGTTCCTTGAAGGCACTGCCAGATGGCCTCATCAGGGTGTCATCTGGAGCATAGAGATATCCAGAGTGGAACATCCTTAGGAGATGATACAGGGCACAGTGTTCTTTCTGTCACTCTGGCAGTCAACTTGTCAATGCCAGTCTTGCATTCCGTAGAAGAATATTGTTGAGCCTTACTTAGAAATTCACTTAGAAATCTCATGACCCTGTGCAGCGGATGAATAACATTTTCTATAGTACAAACTGAGTTTCATTTTTACCTATTTGAACTGACACTACAGATTTTTATGTCAAGCAAACGATACTGAATATTTGATATCAATGTACTAAGTAGTGTCCAAGTAAAAA